>NC_074700.1:15450601-15653101 GCF_029448725.1 Salvelinus fontinalis | reverse complement strand
CTATGTGTGTTGTCGAGTGGTGCCACGTTTACTGCCTGCCTGGGAGAAATACTTTTACGAGACATGAGCTCTGCACCGCAGCCAGAGCCAAAGTTTAACTAGACCTCCTGGAAACTCTCTCTCTCTCTCTCTCTCTCTCTCTCTCCCTCTCTCGCTCTCTCTCTCCCTCTCTCGCTCTCTCTCTCCCTCTCTCCCTCTCTTCTTCTTTCTCCTTATTCCCTCCTCTCTCCAAATGTCTTTTCTCACCCCCTCTTTCTCTTTTCACACACAAATACGTACATTCTCAGAACTCCAACACCCATGTCCAAGTTCAACGAGGTGTGGCTTTCGCTCTCCCTCCCTCCCTCTCTCTCACACACATACACACACACACACACAGCTTCTGTTAACCTGAGAGGGCGAGGTCAATCCCTTTGATTCGCTGCCCACATGCCTTCCAGACGGACACGCTGTGGCCACGGCAACCCCCCCCCCCCCCCTAAGATTAGAACTAATCAAGTGTGCTTCGACTTTGGCCAACTCCAATGCCCCCTCACTCACCCATCCCCCCTCTCTACCACCTTTTTTGGTCACCAGGCGCCTCTCTCTCTGCCCCCCCCCCCCTTGTCCAACCCGCTCCTACCTGTCCTTTGCCCTGTCCAACCCACCCCTACCTATCCTTCACCCTGTCCAACCCACCCCTACCTATCCTTCACCCTGTCCAACCCACCCCTACCTATCCTTCACCCTGTCCAACCCACCCCTACCTATCCTTCACCCTGTCCAACCCACCCCTACCTATCCTTCACCCTGTCCAACCCACCCCTACCTATCCTTCACCCTGTCCAACCCACCCCTACCTATCCTTCACCCTGTCCAACCCACCCCTACCTATCCTTCACCCTGTCCAACACACCCCTACCTATCCTTCACCCTGTACAACCCACCCCTACCTATCCTTCACCCTGTCCAACCCACCCCTACCTATCCTTCACCCTGTCCAACCCACCCCTACCTATCCTTCGCCCTGTCCAACCCACCCCTACCTATCCTTAGCCCTGTACAACCCACCCCTACCTATCCTTCACCCTGTCCAACCCACCCCTACCTATCCTTCACCCTGTCCAACCCACCCCTACCTATCCTTCACCCTGTACAACCCACCCCTACCTATCCTTCACCCTGTCCAACCCACCCCTACCTATCCTTCACCCTGTCCAACCCACCCCTACCTATCCTTCACCCTGTACAACCCACCCCTACCTATCATTCACCCTGTCCAACCCACCCCTACCTATCCTTCACCCTGTCCAACCCACCCCTACCTATCCTTAGCCCTGTACAACCCACCCCTACCTATCCTTCACCCTATCCAACCCACCCCTACCTATCCTTCACCCTGTCCAACCCACCCCTACCTATCCTTCACCCTGTCCAACCCACCCCTACCTATCCTTAGCCCTGTCCAACCCACCCCTACATATCCTTCACCCTGTCCAACCCACCCCTACCTATCCTTCACCCTGTCCAACCCACCCCTACCTATCCTTCACCCTGTCCAACCCACCCCTACCTATCCTTCACCCTGTCCAACCCACCCCTACCTATCCTTCACCCTGTCCAACCCACCCCTACCTATCCTTCACCCTGTCCAACCCACCCCTACCTATCCTTCACCCTGTCCAACCCACCCCTACCTATCCTTCACCCTGTCCAACCCACCCCTACCTATCCTTCACCCTGTCCAACCCACCCCTACCTATCCTTCACCCTGTCCAACCCACCCCTACCTATCCTTCACCCTGTCCAACCCACCCCTACCTATCCTTCGCCCTGTCAAACCCACCCCTACCTATCCTTCACCCTGTCCAACCCACCCCTACCTATCCTTCACCCTGTCCAACCCACCCCTACCTATCCTTCACCCTGTCCAACCCACCCCTACCTATCCTTCACCCTGTCCAACTCACCCCTACCTATCCTTCACCCTGTCCAACCCACCCCTACCTATCCTTCACCCTGTCCAACCCACCCCTACCTATCCTTCACCCTGTCCAACCCACCCCTACCTATCCTTAGCCCTGTACAACCCACCCCTACCTATCCTTCACCCTGTCCAACCCACCCCTACCTATCCTTCACCCTGTACAACCCACCCCTACCTATCCTTCACCCTGTCCAACCCACCCCTACCTATCCTTCACCCTGTCCAACCCACCCCTACCTATCCTTCACCCTGTCCAACCCACCCCTACCTATCCTTCACCCTGTCCAACCCACCCCTACCTATCCTTCACCCTGTCCAACCCACCCCTACCTATCCTTCACCATGTCCAACCCACCCCTACCTATCCTTCGCCCTGTCAAACCCACCCCTACCTATCCTTCACACTGTCCAACCCACCCCTACCTATCCTTCACCCTGTCCAACCCACCCCTACCTATCCTTCACCCTGTCCAACCCACCCCTACCTATCCTTCACCCTGTCCAACCCACCCCTACCTATCCTTCACCCTGTCCAACCCACCCCTACCTATCCTTCACCCTGTCCAACCCACCCCTACCTATCCTTCACCCTGTCCAACCCACCCCTACCTATCCTTAGCCCTGGTCGTGGTACATTTCACCTCCCCTCCACCCTAGAGATACTATAGTCCTGTTTATTCTCTGAAACCTTTGGTCATGGATGTCTGTTTCCCCTCTATTATTCAGACACACAGCTCCACTCTGATGTATTTGTAGTCTGCAATGGGAACCTTATTTTGGCAGTCGCAGGGTTAGTGGGGACAGGTGATTTACGACACCGGGGGCCTCAGGGGAGGGCAAGGGTTCCGCGTTTCTTTGTTTCTAAGCGCGGTCTGGATGTTGTTATGGCAGGCACACACACACGCCTTCCCGGAACATTCTGAGACTGTCGGAATGCGTGGTGGGAATGGGAGAGAGTGAGAAGGGATCGGTAGGCCGGGGTAGGTGGGATTAGGGATCAAAAGGCAGCGGGAGGGGGGAGAGGTAACATTAGCCTACCCTGCCCAGGTGGTGCGGCACTGGTGTCTGAAAGGAGACCCCCAGCTGGGGTGGTTGCGGTTGTGGTGGTGGTGTGTGTATGAGTGTGTGTGTGTGTGTGTGTGTGTGTGTGTGTGTGTGTGTGTGTGTGTGTGTGTGTGTGTGTGTGTGTGTGTGTGTGTGTGTGTGTGTGTGTGTGTGTGTGTGTGTGTGTGTGTCTGTGAACTCCGTCTAGTTGGGTTTGAACCGTAACTGATGGGATTTCAAGCCAGGGAGGTGACCCCCAACCTTTTTACAACATCTGCGCTGTGTGACACACACACACCAATCCCCCCCGCCCCAAATCTACTGTCTCCTTACACCCTCCCATGTGCACCCGCTGTTCGTTTCTCTACCTCCTAGGACTTAGTACCTCATCGAAAGTAAAGGACAAGTTGATCAGCCCAAAGCTTTACAAATAAATATATTTATTTATCTTTACAATGTCTGTAGATTACATGTCCCCTCTCTCTCTTTTTTCCTGAGTCTCTGTTGGCCAACAGTGATGTTTCCAGGAGTTTAAGGTTCATATGTTGGTGGTCTCATCTTCCTCAGTGGTCTCTGTGTCATGTGATATGCATGTCTGGGCTTCAGGCAGGTTGTCACACTGCAGATAGAAATACACAACCTGGACCTGTACACACACACACACACACACACACACACACACACACACACACACACACACACACACACACACACACACACACACACACACACACACACACACACAGACAGAGAGAGAGCGAGAGAGAGAGAGCGAGAGAAAGACTGATACACACATTACCACACTACTACGCCAGAGAAACATGTTTAAAACAACTACTCATGGTCCGTCAAATACTTGGAAAAAGCCTCCTTCCTTACTACCTTGAAGTAATCACTAATTTGACATCAGTGACTTTTTAAAGTACAAATGGTGTACATTTTTGTAGCGGTTGATACATTTTTCATAAGAGAAAATCAAGTCTGAAATTACAAACTGCAGAACCCTTTTCAAACCTTAAATACACGATACGATTTAAATGTCCTGCACCAACATGTGAAGGCCTGTATCTTTCCTGTATGCTACTGTAAAAGCAATCGACTATAATAATAGCATAAGCCTGATGAAGTAACCATGACCAACCTGCACTTCCACCTCCTGAGAGATGTCCACTGTCGGGCTGCACTGTCCCAGAATAGCCACAGGGGGGCGCAGTAGACTGGGACCAAACACAGTGGCCAGGTTCATCAGAGGCATCTTGTTCACATTCTGTCTGTCTGACACTCTGGAGAACAAAGGAGAGTATGATGTCATTAGCAAAAACATGCATGAGAGAATGACGTCATTGGAAAAAATACACATGAAAAATATAATGGGAAGCAATGGGAAATGAGCCTTATATATATATGCCTAGTTAAATAAAGGTTAAATAAAAACACAAAATGTATATGGGTGAGAAGTACTTTGTTCTAAAAGTGTCTGCTAAATGACTCAATGTAAATAGTAATAGAAATAAGTTAATATAGTAGCATGTTATTAGTAACATATAAGTAGTGTATTAGAGGTGTTGAGAGACCGTTTGAGGTGGTGGAGGAGGAACAGGAAGGTGTTTTGGTTGACGGAGGGACAGGACTGGAGCAGAGACAACATGGTCACACTCCTGGAGCTCAGGTCTGGGATGTCTGTTAGAGAGACACAACACAGACATGGACGGAGAAGAGGGAGTGTGTGTGTCTGCATGTATGTGTGTATGTGTGCGTGCGTACGTGCGTTTGTGTGTGTATGTGACCTACCCAACGCCTTGGTGAAGCTCTGGAACAGTTCTGTTGGTATGAGAGGTTCAGGGAGTTCTCTGAAGTAGAGCTTCAGTATACCTGAGACAGCATTCACATCTACACACCTCAACCTGGACACTGCCTCACGCAGACCTGAGAGAGAGAGAGAGAGAGAGAGAGAGAGAGAGAGAGAGAGAGAGAGAGAGAGGGAGAAATAGTGAAATAGAGAGAGGTGGAGATATATATATATATATAGACAGAGAAAGAAAGAGAGAGAGAGAGGGGGAGGGAGAAATTATATAGAAAGAGGATGAAAGGGAGAGAAAGTAAGAGAGAGAGCAAGATCAGCATGAATTTCATAATGATTCAACTCTGATAACTGCACTTCAGACCACTGCAAACTGTTTAGCGCATCCGGTCCCTATGGAAATTACTGCATGCTCTGGTTTAGTACACGCTGTCTTGAAGGTCTCATCATTTCAACACTCACTGGTGTTGAAAGCAGTCTTGAGGTTGGTGATGTCACTGGTTGCTGCTGATAGCCTATAGATGCCCACTTCCTCCAGTCCTCTCCGTTCCACCTCCTCCACACAGCAACGCACCACATGTGGCACCAGGACACCCTCTTGTCTGGTAGAGGACACACACACACAAGACACACACTCCGGTTTGTGTATGTACATACAGTAGTATATACACACATTATATGTCGTTGGCAACCGAGAAAAAAATGTCTTGGATGATCACATGGTGTTTTCAAATGACTTTCATTTATCCTCGAGACATGAAACACTCACAGCACACAGAGGGCAATGACTACTTTAAATTTATGTAAAGAGATCAAAACTGCATTTCCCCCTCCCCCCAGGATCAGACTGTATATGGTACGTGGTTCCCCTTCACAAGTATTTCTAGTCTTGCCACAGATCTGCTGATCCTATATTGCCTAATCCTGGGTATTTCTCAATATGCGTACTACCGTGCTCCACACTCTCATGCTCTGAGTGCATTCTCCTAGGACGTTCTCTTGGGTACGTTCTTGTGAGGACGAGAGTGTGGAGAACGCATAAAACCCTACTGTATGACCTCACACTGCACCTCCCCATTCACTGAAGTTCATTCCAGCCAGGACAATGCCAATAGAGACGAAACAAGATATACACAAAGCAAATGTTTTACTTCATAATTATCAGCTATGTAACGGTCCTGACCTGTTTTTGTATGTGTTTTTGGTCAGGGCGTGTGTTTTGGGTGGGCAGTCTATGTTTTGTATTTCTAGGTTGGTTTTTGTGTTCGGCCTGGTATGATTCTCAATTAGAGACAGGTGTGTGTCGTTTGTCTCTAATTGAGAGTCATACTAAGGCAGCCAGGGTTTCACTGGGGTTTTGTGGATGTTTGTTCCTGTGTCCACACATGGACGGTTGAAGGTTAGTCACGTTTGTTGTTTTGTAGTTTTGTAGTGTCTTGTTTGCTGTTTTCATTAAAAGATGGCTTATTTCCCTCAATCCGCATCTTGGTCCTATCCATGCTCCTTCTCGTCTAAGGGGGAGAACAATGTTGACTGCCTTTACAGAAACACCCACCACAACAGGACCAAGCGGATTGAGGAGAGAGAAAAGGAACTAAGGCACTGGACACAGGAGGAATGGTCTTGGGAGATCATGGACGGAAAGGGACCCTGGGGAAGGGTTGGAGAGAATCGCCGCTCTCGGGAGGAGAAGAAGGCAGCCACAGCCCAGGAGCGCTGGTATGAGGAGGCAGCACATAGGAGAGGCCGGAAGCCCGAGAGGCTCACCCAAAAATTTCTTGGGGGGGGGCTAAAGGGGAGTGTGGCGAAGCCGGGTTGGATACCTGAGCCAACTCCCCGGGCTTGCCGTGGAGTAAGAGGGCGTAGTACTGGTCAGACACCGTGTTATGCGGTAAAGCGCACGGTGTCCCCAGTACGCGTGCTTAGCCCAGTGCGGGCTATTCCACCTTGCCGCACTGGGAGGGCTAGGTTGGGCATCGAGCCGAGTGCCATGAAGCCGGCCCAACGTATCTGGTCTCCAGTACGTCTCCTCGGGCCGGCGTACATGGCACCAGCCTTACAGGTGGTGTCCCCGGTTCGCCTGCATAGCCCAGTGCGGGCTATTCCACCTCGCCGCACTGGCAGGGCTACGGGGACCATTCAACCTGGTAAGGTTGGGGAGGCTCGGTGCTCAAGAGCACGTGTCCTCCTTCACGGTCCGGTATATCCGGCGCCACCTTCCCACCCCAGCTCAGTACCACCAGTGCCTACACCACGCACCAGGCTTCCAGTGCATCTCCAGAGCCCTGTTCCTCTTCCACGCACTCTCCCTATGGTGCGTGTCTCCAGCCCGGTACCTCCAGTTCCGGTACCACGCACCAGGCCTAGAGTGCGCCACGAGAGTCCAGTGTGCCCAGTTCCTGTTCCCCGCACTCGCCCTGAGGTGCGTGCCCTCAGCCCGGTACCTCCAGTTCCGGTACCACGCACCAGGCCTATAGTGCGTCTCAGCCGGCCAGAGTCTGCCGTCTGCCTAGCGCCAGAGCCGTCCTGCCATGACCAGCCGGAGCCGTCCTGCCATGACCAGCCGGAGCCGTCCTGCCATGACCAGCCGGAGCCGTCCTGCCATGACCAGCCGGAGCCGTCCTGCCATGACCAGCCGGAGCCGTCCTGCCATGACCAGCCGGAGCCGTCCTGCCAGGACCAGCCGGAGCCGTCCTGCCAGGACCAGCCGGAGCCGTCCAGCCAGGACCTGCCGGAGCCGTCCAGCCAGGACCTGCCGGAGCCGTCCAGCCAGGACCTGCCGGAGCCGTCCAGCCAGGACCTGCCGGAGCCGTCCAGCCAGGACCTGCCGGAGCCGTCCAGCCAGGACCTGCCGGAGCCGTCCAGCCAGGACCTGCCGGAGCCGTCCAGCCAGGACCTGCCGGAGCCCCTCAGCCAGGACCTGCCGGAGCCCCTCAGCCAGGACCTGCCGGAGCCCCTCAGCCAGGACCTGCCGGAGCCCCTCAGCCAGGACCTGCCGGAGCCCCTCAGCCAGGACCTGCCGGAGCCCCTCAGCCAGGACCTGCCGGAGCCCCTCAGCCAGGACCTGCCGGAGCCCCTCAGCCAGGACCTGCCGGAGCCCCTCAGCCAGGACCTGCCGGAGCCCCTCAGCCAGGACCTGCCGGAGCCCCTCAGCCAGGACCTGCCGGAGCCCCTCAGCCAGGACCTGCCGCCCCTTATCCCGGTGCCGCCCCTTATCCCGGTGCCGCCCCTTATCCCGGTGCCGCCCCTTATCCCGGTGCCGCCCCTTATCCCGGTGCTGCCCCTTCATTTAGGTGGTGTTAGTGGGAGGGTGGTCATTGGGAGGGGGATAAAGAAGCGGGGATTGATTATGGTGGGGTGGGGACCTCGTCCTCAGCCTGAGCCACCACCGTGGTCAACTGCCCACCCAGACCCTCCCCTGGACTTTGTGCTGGTGCGCCCGGCGTTCGCACCTTGAGGGGGGGGGGGTTCTGTAACGGTCCTGACTTGTTTTTGTATGTGTTTTTGGTCAGGGCGTGTGTTTTGGGTGGGCAGTCTATGTTTTGTATTTCTAGGTTGGTTTTTGTATTCGGCCTGGTATGATTCTCAATTAGAGACAGGTGTGTGTCGTTTGTCTCTAATTGAGAGTCATACTAAGGCAGCCAGGGTTTCACTGGGGGTTTGTGGGTGTTTGTTCCTGTGTCCACACATGGACGGTTGAAGGTTAGTCACGTTTGTTGTTTTGTAGTGTCTTGTTTGCTGTTTTCATTAAAAGATGGCTTATTTCCCTCAATCCGCATCTTGGTCCTATCCATGCTCATTCTCGTCTAAGGGGGAGAACAACATTGACTGCCTTTACAAGCTAGCTATATGCAAATCGTAAAAATCTAGCTAGCCGTTGTAGTTAAACAGGCAAAAATAACCTAGAATTAATGTTATGCAAGATAGATTTACATTTGTTCGCTGGGAGTAAGCAAAACATTTTCTAGCTAGTTAGCCCTATCAATTTACCCATTTACTGAACCTTATTTCAGCCAGGATAATGGCAATAGAGAGGAAACAAGATATATACAAAGGAAACGTTTTACTTCATAACTAACGTTAGCAACTAGCTATATGTGAATCGTAAACATTTACATAGCTAATAAGATAGTTTAAAAGGCAAAAATGACGTAAAACTAATGTTATGCAAGGTAGATGTGGTTAGCCCTGTTGACTTAATATGGGCTTGCGATCTAT
This sequence comes from Salvelinus fontinalis, assembly GCF_029448725.1. Taxonomy (NCBI): domain Eukaryota; kingdom Metazoa; phylum Chordata; class Actinopteri; order Salmoniformes; family Salmonidae; genus Salvelinus; species Salvelinus fontinalis. Next base: position 15,644,072 of record NC_074700.1, on the reverse strand, counting down.
GCACCCTACAGTGGGTATTGTAGAAAGGTAAATGTGCCAAAATTAACACAGCATGTATTTACGTATCAATATTAAATATTGTAGTCAGGCAACATATGAGATGTGAATAGGTAACATTACATTCTGAAGTCGGAGTGTATTTTTTCTCGCTTCAGCTCAAAAAATGGCCGCCATTGATTTCAATATATGTTGCTTCCTTTTTCCCATAGTTGCGTCATATTTCTGGTCGTACGTTCCGTTGAAGCTTGCATCGATGCATGCTTCAAAATATGTACAAACGTAGTACGCATTCGAGAAGTGCCCTCCGTGCTCTGTTTTGCATACTTTTATCTGGACTCATACTACGACCCTCCCGTGGTCCAATGTGTGTGCTCGGAGCACGGTAGGATGCATTTTGAGAAACACCCCGTGTTCTGGTCTGTCAGAGTGGTTTCTTTTAATTTCCTAAAACTATTAACCAAACAAGAAAGATCCCACGGTGTAATTTACGATTATGCTACAAATAACTTAAGAGATGGGAAAAGGAGAGGAAGTCACTTTAGAGTACTGAAATCTGCAAAAATCCCAGGTCCTTAAACCTCAATTGTGTGCTAGTATTGATCGACAGGACTCACTGTGCCACAGCTCCAATGGGCTTGCAGAAGATGGACTGTTGCTGGGCAGGGACCAGACAGGGCGGGTCTAGAGGGTGAGGGCAGTACTTTAGAGACATAGTCACCTCCACCTGGCCTAGAGAGAGGGTCTGTCTCCTCCATCGCTTCTGTAGGAGGCCTGGGTCCAGCTAGAACACATTCAGATGAACAGGTGACCACACAGGTGCACGCACGCGCACACAGTATACATTTTTTAAACAGATACAGGCACACACACCTTCTGAACATTGAAGAACACACACATCTAGACACAGATGCACAGATGCAGACACACACCTGTATAGAGGTCTTGCAAAGGACTCGGTCCTCACAGCTCTCTCCTTCCTCTGGCTGCAACACACACAGCACCTTGAGGTTCTGAGCCCCATCCACCTGGAAGGAGAACTCCTGAGGACCAACACAAGACACCGATGAAGAGTAGTATTGATGACGTACGGGTAGCATGGCTATGTTCAAAAGTTATTTTAAAAGACCAAATCTAGTAAAAAGCATCCGCACTGAAATACCACTGAAAAGCATCAGCATCATGCAAGTCAGGACAATTACAACATGTAGTTTATTTAAGGTTTAAAAAGGCTACTGAAGTTTGTCATTTCCATTTTTAAATGTCAGACTTCATTTTCCCTTACAAAAAAATGTATCAACCCCTACAAAAATGTCCATTAATTATAATCCACATAATAATTCACATATCCTGATACTGCTGTGTCAAACTGGCTCAAATTAAGATCCTACATCTGTAACAACAATGATGTATGATGATTTCCCCACTCAAAATGGCTGCCGGTAGAGCTAGCCTGGATACGGCATCTTACCTGATCCCAGTGAGGGCTGAGGCTGCTGACAGAGGAGTGGGTCTGGGCCTGGCTCTCATAGAACTCAAAGCCATCCACCTCCACACACACATACACACCTAGGAGGGAGAGAAGTGAGAATGAAAACAGTGTGCGTCTGTTTAAAGAGCTCAATGGTTTGTGTTACAGTGGAGTCTGAGGGTAGAGTATTCTGTGTGTACTGCATCTGGTTAAGATATAGACACTGCGGTATAGATACTGAAGATACTGTGCAGACACTCACTGGCTGGCTGTTGTAGTCCACAGGCAGAGTGAACGGCTACACTAAGAGTCCCACATAGAGACTGTTCCTCACCTGAAAGAGAGAGAGAGGTGTGGGGGGAGTGAGGATTAGAAAAAGCGTAAGAAAGTAAAATGAAGTATGATAAAGCGAGATAAAGTAAACAGAAGTGAGTGAGAGGAAACTGTGTGTGAAAGGAGGTCTCACCAGGCAGTATGCTGTGAAGGGGAGGCTGTTGGGTCATTCTCAGTTTGACACAGGAGCTGGTTAGGGTGAGCAGGTCTGGAGGAACCATTTCTATGTCTGAGAGATAACACAGCCACATCATCCACCACTTGAAGGACATACTGTTCAGCACAACAACATCTCATAGTTTCCCTTCAAAATTCAATGTATTGTGGATGAATTCCACATTGTTACCAGGTTTAAACAGAATGGACTCAAAGGTTAACAGTTTAGGCATTCATTCTGAGTGGTTAAGGTTAGGGTTATGGTTTTTGGAAGGCTTAAAACAAAATAATAAAAAAAATGACACTGATCACCATCAAGTATCTTCAAGTATTCTCGCAACTTGCTAGAGCATTGTGAAGTGCGGTGGTGCAGTGGTCTGAGCAGTGGTTTTGATTTTTTTGGTGAGAGCCGAGGAAGGCATACAGTATAGTGCCTTCAGAAATGATTCCAAATGTTTTTGTGTTACAGCCTGAATTTAAAATGGATTACATTTACACACAATACCCCATCATATCAAAGTGGAATTTTGTTTTAAAAACATTTTCAAAATTAATAAAAAATGTCAAGCTGAAATGTCTTGAGTCAATAAGTATTCACAACCCATTTGTTATGGAAAGCTTAATTAAGTTCAGGAGTCAAAATGTGCTTAATAAATCACGCAATAAGTTGCAAGGACTCATTCTGTGTTCAATAATAGTGTAAAAAAAATCTAAAGCAGATGCTGAATATCCCTTTGAGCATGGTGAAGTTATTAATTAGGCTTTGGATGGTGTATCTACACCGAGTCCCCACAAAGATACAGGCGTCCTTCCTAACTCAGTTGCCAGTGAGGAAGGAAACTGCTCAGGGATTTCAGAGTTTACAGAGTTTAATGGTTGTGATATGAGAAAATGGAGGATGGATCAACAACGCTGTAGTTACTCCAGAATACTAACCTAAATGACAGAGTGAAAATAATACAAATACAGAATACAAATATGCCAAAACATGCATCCCAAAGGCACTTAAGTAATACTACAAAAAATGTGGCAAAGAAATTAACTTTTTGTCCTGAATACAAAGCATTATCTTTGGGGCAAATCCAACACATCACTGAGTACCACACTTCATATTTTCAAGCATGGTGTTGGCTGCATCATGTTATGGGTATGCTTGTCATCAGCAGGGACTATGGAGTTTTTTAGGATAGAAAAAATGGAATACAGCTTAGTATAGGCAAATTCCTAGAGGAAAACTTGGTCCAGTCTTCTTTCCAATAGACACTGGGAGATGAATTCATCTTTCAGGATGATAACCTAAAATACAAGGCCAAACATACACTGGAGTTGCAGTTTTGACTTAAATCGGCTTGAAAATCTATGGCAAGACTTGAAAATGGCTTGAAGACTCACAGCAGTAATCACTGCCAAAAGTGTTGCTGACGTGTATTCTCTCAGGGGGGTGAATCCTTATCTAATTAATATACACTGAGTGTACAAAACATTAAGAACACCTTCCTAATATTGAGTTGCACATAGGGCTGTTATGGTGACCGTATTATTATTAACTCTGTGTTGTTGTTTGTGTCGCACTGCTTTGCTTTATCTTGGCCAGGTCGCAGGTGTAAATGAGAACTTGTTCTCAACTAGCTTACATGGTTAAATAAAGGGGAAAAAATATATATAATAATAATAATAAAATGACCGCCAAACCAGCGGTCACGAGTCATAACCGCAGTCAAATTCCACGTGACAGTTTAGTCATGGTAACTAGGCTTCTCCAAGCTCTGATGCTGCTGATTAGTAGTCTACCACACGTGCTAACTGCCTGGTACTCAGCACTCTATTGTCCCTCTAATCACTCTGACATCAATGCAAATGTTTTTGAAAATCAAATCATACACTTCATGAGAGCCCATGAGCTCATGTTGCGCAAAATTCCAATAGGATATGCAACTGCGCGAGAAAACAGAGTGATGGCCTCTTTTAAAAAGAGGAGGAACCCATCAGCTTTCTATAGGCTAGGCCTACTATATTTATTTATTTATCAACTTTCCTAATGTTAAGCACATTGCTTCGCTTTATAACGGGAGTATAGCCCACCTGGCTTGCATGAAAATGAACCTTGGGGAAAAGCGTCGCTATTTAAGTGCATAGATTACATGATTTTTTTCCTATGCCCATGTTCCAAGACAGTTGCATGATAATGGTCCATGCTATATAAAAACTGATTTCCCACATATATTATTTAGTATATGTAAAGACAACATTAAATTAAGAATAGTCTGATGGATGGCAATATTATCTATCACTTCTGAATGATGTATTATAACTTGTGAATGATGCCCAGCGTGTGAAGTAAGGCAAGAAACAGAGCATGCCTTTTTTTCAAATCAGAGTCACACACTTCATGTAGCCTAGCCCATAGGCCTATATGTTTTGATAAGGTTTATATCACAACTTAAGTGGACAAATAACTTCTTAAAATGAAGCACATTAATCCGATTTACAACCGGTGTAGAGCCGGTTGTAACTGGCATACATAGGAGGAGCATGAGTTTGCGAAAAATGCAGCTCTGTAATAAAGCATTACATGTATAATCGCATTTGCGGTCCCTTTTGAGAAGAGTATTTTCCGCTTATTGATTGCATTTTGGAACATTCGCGCTTATAGCCTACTGCCATGTGCACATTGCTGCGCTTCTAATGTGATAAACTTGCAGACTTCTTTGCGTGCTGCTGTGCGTTTTGTTGCTAACCTTACTTGCCCACCTGACAACTGTACGGTTTTTACTTTTTAATTACCGTTTATATTTTTAGTTTTTCCCTCACTCAACTTTTTTTCATTCAACTTTTTCACTCCGGACGCTTTATCCGGACATGGGGCGGCAGGGTAGCCTAGTGGTTAGAGCGTTGGACTAGTAACCGAAAGGTTGCAAGTTCAAATCCCCGAGCTGACAAGGTACAAATCTGTCGTTCTGCCCCTGAACAGGCAGTTAACCCACTGTTCCTAGGCTGTCATTGAAAATAAGAATTTGTTCTTAACTGACTTGCCTAGTTAAATAAAGGTAAAAAAAAATGGTTCATCAGGACCTCCAACAGCCGAAGCTAAGTAGTAACATTAACATGATGTCTTCTAATTGCAGTCGCTGTACTCATAATATACAGGAGAACGATCGCCTTACGGCGAGGATAGCTGTGCTGCAAGCCCAGCTTCAGACGCAATCATTAGGCAAGGGTAATTTCAGTATAGGAAAGGATGAAACAGCATCTGTGCCACTAGTAAGTACAGATAGTAGTATAAATCTCCTCGCACGGTCCCCGCAGCCGGACAACTTTCTCATGGCTTCTGGAGGGAAATGCTGTAGGAATGCTCAACCGGTGTCGCTCATTCAGCCGACAGAAACTTTCAACCGGTTCTCCCCATTAAGCAGTGAGTCGGAGTCAGAGACCGAGCCTTCTGTGGTCTCTACTCCTCCCGTTACGGGGTCTGAGACACCGAAGCCTCCCACCATTAGCTCTGACAAATTGAAAATCCTAGTCATTGGCGACTCCATTACCTGCAGTATTAGACTTAAAACGAATCACCCAGCAATCATACACTGTTTACCAGGGGGCAGGGCTACCAACGTTAAGGCTAATCAGAAGATGGGGCTGGCTAAAGCTAAAACTGGCGAGTGTAGAGAGTATAGCGATATTGTTAACCACGTCGGCACCAAAGATGTTAGGATGAAACCGTTAGAGGTCACCAAGTGCAACATAGCTTCAGCGTGTAAATCAGCTAGAAAGATGTGTCGGCATCGAGTAATTGTCTCTGGCCCCCTCCCAGTTAGGAGGAGTGATGAGCTCTACAGCAGAGTCTCACAACTCAATCGCTGGTTGAAAACTGTTTTCTGCCCCTCCCGAAAGATAGAATTTGTACATAATTGGCCCTCTTTCTGAGACTCACCCACAAACAGGACCAAGCCTGGCCTGTTGAGTGACGGACTCCATCCCAGCTGGAGGGGTACTCTCATCTTATCTACGAACATAGACAGGGCTCTAACTCCTCTAGCTCCACAATGAGATAGGGTGCAGGCCAGGCAGCAGGCTGTTAGCCAGCCTGTCAGCTTAGTGGAGACTGCCACTAGCACAGTCAGTGTAGTCAGCTCAGCTATCCCCATTGAGACCGTATCTGTGCCTCGGCCTAGGTTGGGCAAAACTAAACATGGCGGTGTTCGCCTTAGCAATCTCACTAGAATAAAGACCTCCTCCATTCCTGCCACTATTGAAAGAGATCGTGAAACCTCACATCTCAAAATAGGGCTACTTAATGTTAGATCCCTCACTTCCAAGGCAGTTATAGTCAATGAACTAATCACTGATCATAATCTTGATGTGATTGGCCTGACTGAAACATGGCTTAGGCCTGATGAATTTACTGTGTTAAATGAGGCCTCACCTCCTGGTTACACTAGTGACCATATCCCCCGTGCATCCCGCAAAGGCGGAGGTGTTGCTAAAATTTACGATAGCAAAGTTCAATTTACAAAAAAAAACGACGTTTTCGTCTTTTGAGCTTCTAGTCATGAAATCTATGCAGCCTACTCAATCACTTTTTTATAGCTACTGTTTACAGGCCTCCTGGGCCATATACAGCGTTCCTCACTGACTTCCCTGAATTCCTATCGGACCTTGTAGTCATAGCAGATAATATTCACATTTTTGGTGACTTTAAAATTCACATGGAGAAGTCCACAGACCCACTCCAAAAGGCTTTCGGAGCCATCATTGACATCATCGGGTTTTGTCCAACATGTCTCCGGGCCTACTCCTTGCCACTGTCATACTCTGGACCTAGTTTTGTCCCATGGAATAAATGTTGTGGATCTTAATGTTTTTCTTCATAATCCTGGACTATCGGACCACCATTTTATTACGTTTGCAATCGCAACAAATAATCTGCTCAGACCCCAACCAAGGAGCATCAAAAGTCTTGCTATAAATTCTCAGACAACCCAAAGATTCCTTGATGCCCTTCCAGACTCCCTCTGCCCACCCAAGGACGTCAGAGGACAAAAATCAGTTAACCACCTAACTGAGGAAATCAATTTAACCCTAGATGCAGTTGCACCCCTAAAAACTAAAGACATTTGTCATAAGAAACTAGCTCCCTGGTATACAGAAAATACCAGAGCTCTGAAGCAAGCTTCCAGAAAATTGGAACGAAAATGGCACCACACCAAACTGGAAGTCTTCTGACTAGCTTGGAAAGACAGTACCGTGCAGTATCGAAGAGCCCTCACTGCTGCTCGATCATCCTATTTTTCAACTTAATTGAGGAAAATAAGAACAATCCAAAATGTATTTTTGATACTATCGCAAAGCTAACTAAAAAGCAGCATTCCCCAAGAGAGGATGGCTTTCACTTCAGCAGTAATAAATTCATAAACGTCTTTGAGGAAAAGATCATGATCATTAGAAAGCAAATTACGGACTCCTCTTTAAATCTGTGTATTCCTCCAAAGCTCAGTTGTCCTGAGTCTGCACAACTCTGTCAGGACCTAGGATTAAGGGAGACACTCAAGTGTTTGAGTATTATATCTCTTGATACAATGATGAAAATAATCATGGCCTCTAAACCTTCAAGCTGCATACTGGACCCTATTCCAACTAAACTACTAAAAGAGCTGCTTCCTGTGCTTGGCCCTCCTATGTTGAACATAATAAACAGCTCTCTATCCACCGGATGTGTACCAAACTCCCTAAAATTGGCAGTAATAAAGCCTCTCTTGAAAAAGCCAAACCTTGACCCAGAAAATATAAAAAACTAATCGGCCAATATCGAATCTTCCATTCCTCTCAAAACAAAAATAAAAAGCTGTTGCGCAGCAACTCACTGCCTTCCTGAAGACAAACAATGTATACGAAATGCTTCAGTCTGGTTTTAGACCCCATCATAGCACTGAGACTGCACTTGTGAAGGTGGTAAATTACCTTTTAATGGCATCAGACCGAGGCTCTGCATCTGTCCACTTGCTCCTAGACCTTAGTGCTGCTTTTGATACCATCGATCAGCACATTCTTTTGGAGAGATTGGAAACCCAAATTGGTCTACACAGACAAGTTCTGGCCCGGTTTAGATCTTATCTGTCGGAAAGATATCAGTTTGTCTCTGTGAATGGTTTGTCCTCTGACAAATCAACTGTAAATTTCGGTGTTCCTCAAGGTTCCGTTTTAGGACCACTATTGTTTTCACTATATATTTTACCTCTTGGGGATATCATTTGAAATGACATCTGTGTTTCAGACATAAGGAAGTGGATGGCTGCAAACTTTTTACTTTTAAACTCGCACAAAACAGAGATGCTTGTTCTAGGTCCCAAGAAACAAAGAGATCTTCTGTTGAATCTGACAATTAATCTTGATGGTTGTACAATCGTCTCAAATAAAACTGTGAAGGACCTCAGAGTTACTCTAGACCCTGATCTCTCTTTTGACGAACATAACATAACATTGCAAAAATCTGAAATTTTCTGTCCAAAAATGATGCAGAAAAATGTATCCATGCTTTTGTTACTTATAGGTTAGATTACTGCAATGCTCTATCTACCGGCTACCCGGATAAAGCACTAAAAAACTTTAGTTAGTGCTAAATACGGCTGCTGACTAGAACCAAAAAATGGGATCATATTACTCCAGTGCTAGCCTCCCTACACTGGCTTCCTGTTAAGGCAAGGGCTGATTTCAAGGTTTTACTGCTAACCTACAAAGCATTAAATGGGCTTGCTCCTACCTATCTTTCCGATTTGGTCCTGCCGTACATACCTACACGTATGCTACGGTCACAAGACGCAGGCCTCCTAATTGTCCCTAGAATTTCTAAGCAAACAGCTGGAGGCAGGGCTTTCTCCTATAGAGCTCCATTTTTATGGAATGGTCTGCCTACCTATGTGAGAGACGGAGACTCGGTCTCAACCTTTATGTCTTTATTGAAGACTCATCTCTTCAGTAGGTCCTATGATTGAGTGTAGTCTGGCCCAGGAGTGTGAAGGTGAACGTAAAGGCACTGGAGCAACGAACCGCCCTTGCTGTCTCTGCCTGGCCGGTTCCCCTCTCTCCACTGGGATTCTCTGCCTCTAACCCTATTATAGGGGCTGAGTCACTGGCTTACTGGTGCTCTTCCATGCCGTCCCTAGGAGGGGTGCGTCACTTGAGTGGGTTGAGTCACTGACGTGGTCTTCCTGTCTGGGTTGGCGCCCCCCCCCCCCCCCCTTGGGTTGTGCCGTGGCGGAGATCTTTGTGGGCTATACTCAGACTTGTCTCAGGATGGTAAGTTGGTGGTTGAAGATATCCCTCTGGTGGTGTGGGGGCTGTGCTTTGGCAAAGTGGGTGGGGCTATATCTTGCCTGTTTGGCCCTGTCCGGGGGTATCATCGGATGGGGCCACAGTGTCTCCTGACCCCTCCTGTCTCAGCCTCCAGTATTTATGCTGCAGTAGTTTATGTGTCGGGGGGCTAGGGTCAGTCTGTTATATCTGGAGTATTTCTCCTGTCTTATCCGATGTCCCGTGTGAATTTAAGTATGCTCTCTCTAACTCTCTCTTTCTTTCTTTCTTTCTCTCTCTCGGATGACCTGAGCCCTAGGACAATGCCTCAGGACTACCTGGCATGATGACTCCTTGTTGTCCCCAGTCCACCTGGCCATGCTGCTGCTCCAGTTTCAACTGTTCTGCTTGCGGCTATGGAACCCTGACCTGTTAACTATGATTACTATTGTTTGACCATGCTGGTCATTTACGAACATTTGAACATCTTGGCCATGTTCTGTTATAATCTCCACCCAGCACAGCCAGAAGAGGACTGGCCACCCCTCATAGCCTGGTTCCTCTCTAGATTTCTTCCTAGGTTTTGGCCTTTCTAGGGAGTTTTTCCTAGCCACCGTGCTTCTACACCTGCATTGCTTGTTGATTGGGGTTTTTGGCTGGGTTTCTGTACAGCACTTTGATATATCAGCTGATGTAAGGGCTATATAAATACATTTGATTTGATTAGAAGAAATAGCCTAATAGTTTATCAACATTTTAAGCTAAACGTTCTGATCTGTTGCATCAGACTCACTTCTTGTAAAAGTTTTTTTATGCTAGTGGTTGTATTCATTTGGGATCTATCACATCCCACAACAGTCCCAGTGTATGTTTTGAATATTGATTTATTGTACAGAAGGACAAGTTGACCAATAGAATAAGTCAACTTCTGCTTTGCTCTTCGTTAGGCCTACTCATCTTGTTAGCTGACAAAAAGTAGGCTAAATGTGAACAGTTCTTCTAAAATCTTCAATATCCACCTCGGAATTCGATAAGACGGAGGCGCACAGTTTGCCTCGTGTTTGTCTTCAATTGTAACCTACTTCTTGGCTGAGACGCCTGTAAGAAGGAACCGATCACGTGACGGGCATTGTCACGCCCTGGCCTTATTATTCTTTGTTTTCTTTATTATTTTAGTTAGGTCAGGGTGTGACATGGGGAATGTTTATGTTTTGTTGGTTTTGGGTGTTTATTTGGTAAAGGGGTTATGGGGTGTAGTAGATGGTTTTGTGTTGAGTGTATATGTCTAGCGTTGTCTATGTTGGTTAGTTATCTAGGAGAGTCTATGGTTACCTGAATGAGTTCCCAATTTGAGACAGCTGATTTCGGTTGTCTCTGATTGGGAGCCTTATTTAGGGTAGCCATAGGCTCTCATTGGTTGTGGGTAATTGTCTATGTAAGAACGTTAGTAGCCTGTATGTTTGTGCACAACGTTTGTAGCTTCACGGTCGTTTTGTTATTTTGTTGTTTTGTTAAAGTGTTTTTGTGTCGTGTTCATCTTCGTGTTAAAATAAAAGAAGATGGCATATTTTCCAACTGCTGCATTTTGGTCCGTTAATCCGCCACACGATCATGACAGGCATTGACTAATAAGAATTGAGATATCTGAGAGAGCCATGTGATTGAGAGGTGCTTCAGAGCACAGCAGATGGAAGAAAATAATTATAATTATTATATTCAGCTCAAGGGTACAACGACCATTTTGGCCGCAAAAGGCATGGATCTTTTAGGGGGCATTACGACCACACAAAGGGGATGCCGCTGGGAAATTTGAGGTCTGGTGAGAATATTATCAAGTGCTTGTCAAATTGTGAATGAGAGACTGATGAAGTGTGTACAGCCTGCACAACAAACAAATCAGAGCTCGTGCCGTTCATGCAACTTTTTTTCAAATCATCATTAGAGTCGCATCATGCAGCCTTAGAAGGTATTAAAAATCTAAACATATAGCGCAACGTTTGTAGAACAACTAAAGTTGCATAAATAACTCTGAATTATTGGAGGACCTGTTTCTCTGTTAACTGCTCATCACATTAATAGCCGAATGTGCCCACTTCCTTGGAAATGGTTTGGAGAAGATATCCTTTCTATTTTATTCAGCTATGTTCAATTGTATTCTTCATACTATAAAACAATGCTACGGATTTCTAAGCAATTCTTGTCTGCTAAATGAACTAGTGTAGCCAACAGCCATTGACTTTTTTTAAATGTAAATGTTCTAAAGGTCTGCATCAGTGGCTTGTTGGCTATGCATGGAAGCCAGATGTTAAATGTGTTTATGTTAATTAATGGTCAATTACCGTGAGACCGTCAGTTATTTGCTTGACAATCACCAGCTGACAAATTCTCATGACCTCCACAGCCCTAGTTGCACCCCCCTCTTTTGTCCTCAGAATAGCCTCAATTGGTCTGGGCATGGACTCTACCACTCTACCAGGTGTCGAAAGAGTTCCACAAGGATGCTGGCCCATGTTGACTCCAATGCTTCCCACAGTTGTGTCAAGTTGGCTGGATGTCCTTTGGGTAGTGGACCTTTCTTGATACACATGGGAAACTGTTGAGTGTGAAAAACTCTGCAGCGTTGCAGTTCTTGACACAAACCAGTGTGCCTGGCACCTACTACCACACCCCGTTCAAAGGCACTTAAATCTTTCATCTTGCTCATTAACCCTATGAATGGCACACTCACTCACTCATTCTCTTTCTCTCACACGTATATACACCCCCCCCCCCCCCCTTTCACTCACTATCTCCGGTGAGTTTGTGGATGGCCTCTCTCCACTCCTCTAGTTCATACAGAGATGACATCACCAAAGTGTGGCTCTGAAAAAGAACACCCACATGCTTGTGAGAGTGTGTGTGTGTGTGTGTGTGTGTGTGTGTGTGTGTGTGTGTGTGTGTGTGTGTGTGTGTGTGTGTGTGTGTGTGTGTGTGTGTGTGTGTGTGTGTGTGTGTGTGTGTGTGGATGTGTGGATGTGTGTGTGTGGATGTGTGTGTGTGGATGTGGATGTGTGTGTGTGTGCCTTTCCGCTGGGGCTGTGTAGTTCCAGCGGGAGGAGAGGAGAGTGTGTCAGAATCATCAGTTCAAGCTGCTCCATCTTCTTCCATCTGCTTCGCTCTATAGTACGAGCTGCCAAGCACTTCTGTGGGACAAGCTTCTGTAGGACACATACACACGTTTATTTTTCATATCTGGTTACTTTAAAGAGGGTTGGTTCTATTGAATAATACACTCACTCGTCGCATGCACACACACACACACGCACACACACGCACACGCACACACACACGCGAACACTCACCATTGTCTGTCGCAGCTCGTGTCTAAGCAGGTACATCTTGGCTCTCGTGGCGTGTATGCGGTGGTGTGTGTCTGTAGTGCGCTCCATCTCTGGTCCCCAGTGGAGTTTCAGTCCAGCCAGAGGCAGGTACCAACAGAACCTGTACTGGGCCTGCTTACTGGGAGAGAGGACACACACACACACACACACACACACACACACACACACACACACACACACACACAAATGAACAGATACATGCATGCTCAGTTGCAAACACAATCTAGGTGGTGACTCTTCATCAACTTAAATTACTGAACTACCATTCTGGACCTGTCACTCACCCTTGGGCACCGCCCTTGAGTTTGGTGCACAGCAGCAGGTCAGTGTACAGGAAGAGATGGCGAAGGTTACGCCCCCCCTCACACACATCCACCACGAAGCCGTCACGAATCAGCTGGCGCCGCTGCAACACACACATATAGCAATGGTTATGATATGGTGTGTGTGTGTCCGTGTGTGTGTGTGTCCGTGTGTGTGTGCATATGTCCCTCTCACCATGCCTCTGCTGAGGGTGACCTCTCGTTTGCACTGTGATCCCTCGTTGACCCCAGACAGGAAGCTCCGGGACAGTCTCAGAACCTCGTGCAGCACGGGGTGGTCACTATGCTGCTGGGGAGTGTGTTTCAACAGGTCCTATACAGGGGGGGGGGGGGGGCGACAAGAGTGCATGGTTCCTTGGGAGTCAGTGGATAGGTGGGTAGGTGGAGAATCCAATGGATGAATGCAAGGCAGGATGAATGGGGTTGCACTCTTACATGCAGCACTAGGGTTGTCTTGGTGATTCTCTCCAGAGGCTTGTACAGGAGAGCTGGAGGGATATAGACAGACATCCAACACATAAACACACACGTGATTCATCTGTGGAGGTTGGAGTGACATACAGTGACTTTTTAAAAAGAGGTGAAACCTTCATCTTACCCTCAAAGGTGTATTTCGTTTTAGATCTGTCTGATCCATTATGAGACATCATACTCTGGAAACAGAAGGAGAGAGTGTGTGAGGAGGTTGCAATGTCGCAATACTTCGACTAGGTCACTAATAATGCATGTGTTATTCAAGATAGAAAATAGAGAGATGTTGAAATACACAAATCAATCTGTCTTACCTCGGCCAGTATCCTGAAGCGCTGGTCAGTCTGAGTACACCTCCTCACGATCTCAACAGCACTCTCATAGTTATCAATGAATCCACGATACACACCTAGCTGGCTCAACTGTATGTGAGAATGTAACTTATCTTAGCTAAGACAGTGGGACAATGACTGGATGGATGGATGGATGGACCGACGGACCGACCGACCGACAGACAGACAGACAGACAGACAGAGCAGAGCAGGAGCAGGAGCAGTAACTCACAATCTTTAGGAAGAGGTCTCCAACCATTAGCTGGTAGCCGCTTTGGCCTTGCTCTTTCGCCTCCCCCTGCTCCGACCCTGTCGGAGGGTGTGCTTGTGGCTCCAGGTGCCCCAGGCGGTCCCTCATGCCAGTGTAGAAGTCTCTGTGCAGGTCTCTGAGCTCAGGAACCTGGTAGAACACAATCTGGACCTGCTGGCTGGACAGAACCGGCTGAGACGTCCCTGCTGTGGCCTTTAGAGCCTTCATAGGCTGTGGGAGAAAGAAGGTGGGGTAGGGAGAAGGGTGGGGAAGAGAGAGAGAGAGACATAGATATAGACATAGAGAGAGAGACATAGACATAGACATAGAGAGAGAGACATAGAGAGAGAGAGACATAGAAAGAGAGAGACATAGAGAGAGAGAGACATAGACATAGAGAGAGAGACATAGACATAGAGAGAGAGAGACATAGACATAGAGAGAGAGAGACATAGACATAGAGAGAGAGAGACATAGACATAGACATAGAGAGAGAGAGACATAGACATAGACATAGACATAGAGAGAGAGAGACATAGACATAGCCATAGACATAGAGAGAGAGACATTAAGAGAGAGAGACATAGAGAGAGAGAGACATAGAGAGAGAGAGAGACATAGACATAGAGAGAGAGAGACATAGACATAGACATAGAGAGAGAGACATAGACATAGACATAGAGAGAGAGGCATAGACATAGAGACATAGACATAGAGAGAGAGAGAGACATAGACATAGAGAGAGAGAGACATAGACATAGAGAGAGAGAGACATAGACATAGAGAGAGAGAGACATAGACATAGAGAGAGAGACATAGACATAGACATAGAGAGAGAGACATAGACATAGACATAGAGAGAGAGACATAGACATAGACATAGAGAGAGAGAGAGACATAGACATAGAGAGAGACATAGACATAGAGACATAGACATAGAGCGAGAGAGAGACATAGACATAGAGAGAGAGAGAGAGAGACATAGACATAGAGAGAGAGAGAGACATAGACATAGAGAGAGAAAGAGAGAGAGAGAGAGAGAGAGAGAGAGAGAGAGAGAGAGAGAGAGAGAGAGACATAGACATAGAGAG
Organism: Salvelinus fontinalis; assembly: GCF_029448725.1. Classification (NCBI taxonomy): domain Eukaryota; kingdom Metazoa; phylum Chordata; class Actinopteri; order Salmoniformes; family Salmonidae; genus Salvelinus; species Salvelinus fontinalis. The sequence continues at coordinate 15,628,984 of NC_074700.1, read as the reverse complement.
AGAGAGAGAGAGAGAGAGAGAGAGAGAGAGAGAGAGAGAGAGAGAGAGAGAGAGAGAGAGACATGGACATAGAGAGAGAGAGAGAGAGAGAGAGAGAGAGAGAGATAGAGAGAGAGAGACATAGACATAGAGAGAGAGAGACATAGAGAGAGACATAGAGAGAGATAGAGAGGGGGAAGGAAGGGTGGGGAAGAGTGAGAGAGAGAGAGACCCAGACAGACAGACAGACAGACAGACAGACAGACAGACAGGCAAACAGACAGACAGACAGACAGACAGACAGATGGAGTGTGGGGGAGAGAAAACAATGTGAGAAAGAGGGAGGTGAGAAGAGGAGTAGAGATGTTTAATCAAGCCTGTTGTACATTTTCACACATTTGTCAAAAGCATTTTTGACACTCACTCTCAAAGCACACACTACATATTCTCTCTCACACACATTACCCATATTGTAGTTGGCCTAGTTTTGCTTTGTGTGTTAGTGTGGGTGCTGTGTGTGAGAGAGAATATGTAGTGTGTGTGTGTGTGTGTGTGTGTGTGTGTGTGTGTGTGTGTGTGTGTGTGTGTGTGTGTGTGTGTGTGTGTGTGTGTGTGTGTGTGTGTGTGTGTGTGTGTGTGTGTGTGTGTGTGTGTGTGTGTGTGTGTGTGCAGCGAGAATGGGCGTAAAAGATGCTGAGTTCGCGTGTATACTAATTAGATGTGTGAAAATGTCCAACCTTACAACACAAATCCAAACAGGGGTTATTTCTCACATCTATTTGTGTTGCTTGTTGACACAAAAGCAGAAGCATACCGTTTATAATAGATGGAGATGAAGGAGAAGAGAAATTAAGAGATTGAAAATGACTTGGTCACTTGTTATTGCAACATCACTTTCTGGCACACTCACACATAATGCTGCCTATTTGTATAGTGGACTCTTTGGTCTAATTCCGCAACAAAAAACTCACCCACTTCCCTCAGCCCTTGTTGACTATATACGAAGCAATAGATGGAGCAAAATATCCTTCCAGAAGCTTCGGTGTAGCTATTACCATATTACTCCACATACGCTACCATATATAGTACACCCATATATAGTACACCCATATATAGTACACCCATATATAGTACACCCATATATAGTACACCCATATATAGTACACCCATATATAGTACACCCATATATAGTACACCTAATCCCTTTCAGGTTTGCAAGGGATGTGAACAGGTGGAGAGGGAAGGGAGAATAGTTTTCATAATGAAATCGAGCCCTGGACAAAAGAGGGAAGCCATTCTTCTCTCAACAAAAAATTACAGAAGTGTTGTGGCTCCAAGAGGAAGCAGTATACCACCAGACACCAGGTGATATAAAAAGTGTGTTGTAATTGTTATTTTAAATAATACTGTATGGCACAACAGTGTCAATTTCGTCAACAAATATTGTGACAAAAGTATTCGTCAAACACCTATTTTTCAGTAGACTGCAGAAATGTTTATATTTTTTTCAGTTAATTTCAGTTGATTAAAACGAGGTGAGACAAAACATTTTCTGTGATAAAAATCGGACTACTAAATGGACTGGACAAGAGTTTTGGAGAGATTGAGAGCTGTTCAGTGATAAGCACAATTAATATTTTCAGCACAGACACACAGCGCAATTCTGTTCAGCCGTGGGGAGGACGCACCACACCCGGCACACACAGCCTACATCAGCTGGTGAGCTGTGGGGGAGCAAGCTATGAGAGTGAGCAGACAGGCTCTGTTCCTGCTCTGATTATTATACCAACCTGGTCTCAGAGCATTTTGTATTATTCTGTATGTAAATCCGAGACACTCAATTTAATATGATATGTTACGTTTCATATGGTATGTAATTTGTGGATGTCAGTCACCCATTTCGTCATGAAATACAATTCGTATTATATATTACGAATTTGAAAAAATTTACCATTTGTTACGATATTGCAAAACATGTTATATGTTATGAATTTGCAAAATATATGATATCTTACGAATTCTAGCAAGGTGGCTAATGTTAGCTATCTCGCTAACGTTAGCTAGGATAGGGGTCATGGTTAGGAGTTATAGTTAAGGTTAGGGTTTATGTTAGTGTTAGGTGAAGGGTTAGCTAAAATGGTTATGGTTAGGGTTAGGGTTAGAGGAAGTATTAGCTAACATGCTAAGGAGTTGAAAAGTAGCTAAAAATTAGTAAGTAGTTGAAATGTTGCTAATTAGCTAAAATGCTAAAGTTGTCCATAATGAGATTTGAACTCAAAACCTTTGGGTTGCTAGATGTTCACGTTATACATGAAGGTCAGTCAATCTGGAAAATTTCAAGAACTTTTAAAGTTTCTTCAAGTGCAGTCGCAAAAACCATCAAGAGCTATGATGAAACTGGCTCTCATGAGGACCGCCACAGGAAAGGAAGACCCAGAGTTACCTCTGCTCCAGAGGATAAGTTCATTAGAGTTATCAGCCTCAGAAATTGCAGCAGAAATAAATGCTTCACAGAGTTAAAGTAACAGACACATCTCAACATCGGAGTAGACTGCATGAATCAGGCCTTCATGGTCGAATTGCAGCAAAGAAACCACTACTAAAGGACACCAATAAGGAGAAGAAACTTGCTTGGGCCAAGAAACATGAACAATGGACATTAGACCGGTGGAAATCTGTCCTTTGGTCTGATGTAGAGTCCAAATGTAGAATTTAAGGCACATTTAACCAGCATTGCTACCACAGCATTCACCATCCCATCTTAGTGTGACTATCATTTGTTTTTCAACAGGAAAATGACCCAACACACCTCCAGGCTGTGTAAGGGCTATTTGACCAAGAATGAGAGTGATGGAGTGCTGCATCAGATGACCTGGCCTCCACAATCACCCGACCTCAACCCAAATGAGATGGTTTGGGATGAGTTGGACCGCAGAGTGAAGGAAAAGCAGCCAGCATATGTGGGAACTCCTTCAAGACCGTTGGAAAAGCATTCCAGGTGAAGCTGGTTGAGAGAATGCCAAGAGTGTGCAAAGCTGTCATCAAGGCAAAGGGTTGCTACTTTGAAGAATCTCAAATCTCAAATACAGTATATTTAGATTTATTTAACACTTATTTGGTTACTACATGATTCCATATGTTTCATTTCATAGTTATTCTACAATGGAGAAAATAGTAAAAATAAAGAAAAACCCAGGGTAGGTGAGTAGGTGAGTCCAAACTTTTGACTGGTACTGTATGTAGGCTGAATCAGGAATTTGGGCAGATCATTTTTTTTATTTTTTTTATTTCACCTTTATTTAACCAGGTAGGCAAGTTGAAAACAAGTTCTCATTTACAATTGCGACCTGGCCATGGTAAAGTAAAGCAGTTCGACACATACAACAACACAGAGCTACACATGGAGTAAAACAAACATACAGTCAATAATACAGTAGAAAAATAAGTCTATATACAATGTGAGCAAATGAGGTGAGATAAGGGAGGTAAAGGCAAAAAAAAGGCCATCGTGGCGAAGTAAATACAATATAGCAAGTAAAACACTGGAATGGTAGATTTGCAGTGGAAGAATGTGCAAAGTAGAGATAGAAATAATGGGGTGCAATGGCGCAAAATAAATAAATACAGTAGAGGGAGAGGTAGTTATTTGGGCTAAATTATAGATGGGCTATGTACAGGTGCAGTAATCTGTGAGCTGCTCTGACAGCTGGTGCTTAAAGCTAGTGAGGGAGATAAGTGTTTCCAGTTTCAGAGATTTTTGTAGTTCGTTCAAGTCATTGGCAGCAGAGAACTGGAAGGAAAGGCGGCCAAAGGAAGAATTGGTTTTGGGGGTGACCAGAGAGATTTACCTGCTGGAGCGCGTGCTACTGGTGGGTGCTGCTATGGTGACCAGCGAGCTGAGATAAGGGGGGACTTTACCTAGCAGGGTCTTGTAGATGACCTGGAGCCAGTGGGTTTGGCGATGAGTATGAAGTAAGGGCCAGCCAACGAGAGCGTACAGGTCGCAGTGGTGGGTAGTATATGGGGCTTTGGTGACAAAACGGATGGAACTGTGATAGACTGCATACAATTTATTGAGAAGGGTATTGGAGGCTATTTTGTAAATGACATCACCGAAGTCGAGGATCAGTAGGATGGTCAGTTTTAAAAGGGTATGTTTGGCAGCCTGAGTGAAGGATGCTTTGTTGCGAAATAGGAGGTAAATTCTAGATTTAACTTTGGATTGGAGATGTTTGGAAGGAGAGTCTCCTGGAAGGAGAGTTTACAGTCTAACCAGACACCTAGGTATTTGTAGTTGTCCACATATTCTAAGTCAGAACCGTCCAGAGTAGTGATGTTGGACAGGCGGGCAGGTGCAGGCAGCGATCGGTTGAAGAGCATGCATTTAGTTTTACTTGTATTTAAGAGCAATTGGAGGCCACGGAAGGAGAGTTGTATGGCATTGAAGCTCGTCTGGAGGGTTGTTAACACAGTGTCCAAAGAAGGGCCAGAAGTATACAGAATCGTGTCGTCTGCGTAGAGGTGGATATGAGACTCACCAGCAGCAAGAGCGACATCATTGATGTATACAGAGAAGAGAGTCGGTCCAAGAATTGAACCCTGTGGCACCCCCATAGAGACTGCCAGAGGCCCGGACAACAGGCCCTCTGATTTGACACACTGAACTCTATCAGAGAAGTAGTTGGTGAACCAGGCGAAGAAATCATTTGAGAAACCAAGGCTATCAAGTCTGCCGATGAGGATGTGGTGATTGACAGAGTCGAAAGCCTTGGCCAGGTCAATAAATACGGCTGCACAGTATTGTTTCTTATCGATGGCGGTTAGGATATCGTTTAGGACCTTGAGCGTGGCTGAGGTGCACCCATGACCAGCTCTGAAACCAGAATGCATAGCGAAGAAGGTATGGTGGGATTCGAAATGGTTGGTGGACGGCTGATAAAATGTCTGGAACGGAGCTAATGGAATGGCATCACAAATGTGGATGCCATATGTTTGATATATTTGATAGCATTCCACTGATTTCGCTCCAGCCATTACCATGAGACCGTCCTCCCCAATTAAGGTGCCACCAGTCTACTGTGATAGGTTAATGAGGCAATACAAATGTGAAGTGACTAAAATTTGACTAAAATTAAAGGGCATTTAGTTTACTAAAATTGTCCACTGTTTTCGTAATTTTGACAATAAGTAGACTAAATCATTACTCAAATGACCAAAATGTGATGAAGACTTAATTGTATTTTAGTCAAAATTACTAAAACTAGACAACATAAAAAAGAGTGCCAAAATGTAAACTGTGGCACAATTCATAACCACATGCACTTCCACTTAAAATAAAGGTACAAACACTTAGACTACAAACACACCAAACTTACAAACTAGTAAACACACCAAAGCCCCCTGAGGCCTGAGCAGTGTGTGTGTTAGAGAGAGACTTAGAGATGTCAGTGTGTCTGTGTGTGTGTGTGTGTTACCATCAGCAGTGTCTCCAGCTCGTTGAGGAAGAGCTTCTCACTGTCCAGGATAGTTCTCAGCACCATGAGCCTCTTATCCAGCATCTCTCCAGGGGTACGCAGGACCTGAGAGAGAAAACACTGCTGTAAGAGTGTGTGTGCGTGTGAGTGTGTGCATTTATAAGAGAAGAAGACTATTTGGAATTGGGTTTGGCAGATAGGTGACGAAGGCGCCATTGTGCACAGACTCACGGGGGTGTCGGGCAGGTCCATGCTGTCTGTCTGGTGGGGGGAGAACAAATCCTCCTCTGGGAACACATCCTCCTGCAGTGGATCAGGACTTGGCTCACCTACAGCCTCCACTAAGATACAGTACAAACACACACATAATTTACATAGAAGATAACATTCATACACACACACGCACACAGAAAGAAAGACAGACAGACAGACAGACAGACAGACAGACAGAGGCATGCACACACACACACACAACACACAAATGTACTTGCCTGGAATATGCTGTGACTCAAGGTAGGCAGCTGCCTCCATGAAGACCTCCATAGCTCTAATGTCCTATCTGCAACACTCTCAGTGAGTGTCTGGGCTAAGTGAATGTGAGACTGTCTCAAGAGAGGAGAAAATGAGAACACGCTCTGCAGTCGTTAAACTTCCTGTTTCCGTGATGAAGACGGGGGGGGGGGGGGCAAATGGTAAATCAGGACATTCTGAGTGACTCATTTGAAAATAAAATCTGCATTGTTCGACATCCAATAGCCTAATTTGCCTAGTTAAAAAACTAAATTACCTTGGGTTCTGGTTCTATAGGCTGTTCTCAAATAAGGATGGCAGGTAGCATGGCAGTTAACATAAGTTGGGTCAGTAACCTAAAGGGTTGCTGGTTCAAATCGCGGACTAGGTGATAAATCTGTTGATGTGCCCTTGAGCAAGGCACTTTACCCAAGTCGCTCTGGATAAGAGGGTCTGCTAAATGACTAAGATGTAAATTATTTAACCTTTACATAGGATGACAGCAGTGAGCTCAACTCCGCTTGACATCTCGGATCACCCTGATGGTTAGACATAAACCTGACTGCAGCACCTTGGACAGCGCACACAGGAAACGGATGGCACATGCAGCTCTGATATCACAAGTGCTACACACAAACACTTGTGATAGGCTTACTGATGACAAGCAAAATGATAATGTCTGCAGTCACTCGCTGCAATTATAAATTGGGAGGACAACACTGACATGCTGGAATGTTTTTTGTGCATGTTTGAGAATATATTATACATAATGAAATGGTTTATATGTGTTAGAGTCAACCAATCACTTATAACGAATAGTTTATTAGAGGGACAAAATGTGGCTTTTGTAATTTTTCTGTGGTTCTTTACTAATGCAACATTGCCGTCTAGTGGTCATTTCTTTGTAATTGTTTTAATCTGACAAAATGTATTTAGGCTACGTCATGTATTGTTGCATAGTTCAATTCTTTGGTGAGCTCACATTTGCATCGAAGTTACATTATGAGATCACATAGCATCGTGAAGTTAAGTTCTCTGTCTTGTGATAACATTTCTAGAATGGCTGGTTACAGTTACATTCAAAGGCCGATTATATAGATGTGTAGATCCGGTTTCCTGTTCCTCTCTATCCTCTGAGTATCATCGGAGAATTTAGGAAAAGAGAATGTCGGACCAATCAAAATGCACCACCATCTATATGTCTCGGGAGTTGAGACAGGCCAGCGACAAGGCTCTATCGACAGGTGCTCAAGAGATACGCTTTCCAGACCATAAATCACCACCATCTCTTCGGTAAGAATGTTTATTTTATAGCCAGATCCAATGATATTCGGATAATCTGTGATTTCCATCAAGTGCATACCTTGGCATCCAGGCCTGCTACTTGTAGTTTATTGATAGGAAGATGACTGATAGCAAAACCGAGATGCATTTTTAAAAATGATTCCTTGAATGTGAAAATGTTTCAATCCCTCTCCCTCTCTCTGTGCTGTCTGTTGTGTGTGTAAATCAGAATTGGTCAAATTCAGTCACACCATTTGAGTTTAGGAATCCGCCGCTCTTTCGCCTCCACGGACCTGCTCACCAATGCGCATCCGCATTCAGCACACAGTGCACTTTCCCTGGACAGCCTGGAGAGGGTGCTATCGCTACACTCAGGTATGGACCAACCACAGCCATTGATTTATATTCTCTCTCTCTCTCTGTCTCGCTCTCTCTCTCTCTGTATTTGTATTTTTTATTTTATTAGGATGCTACTCGTCCTGGGGTCTCTTTCTCTTCTTTACTTCTTGCTGTGGATGGATGCCCAGTTTCTTACACACACTTCTCCTTTCACCTTAAAACCCCACGTGTAACTTTATGGGACACTCCCTTTCTGTCTTGCATTTCTTACAGAAAAAATCCTCAGTAATGTCTCTCTCTCTCTCTGTCTCTGTCACTCCCACTTCCCCTCCCCCACCTTCTCCAAACACTTACTAATTTCATGACAAAAGAAAGTGAAAGATACAACACACCCAATTTATACAGGAAATAGGTGAGGAACGGGTTTAAGAATTTCTAGAAGTGCACTCAAATTCAAAGCCCTTGAGCATTTGTGTGTTTTAAGTTTCATAAGTCATATGTGCGGGATAATGCTTCTCGATGCATCAACAACAAGAAATAATAAAAGATAAGAATAGGAACATAAAGTAAATGGCTCAGTAGAATAGAGTTTATATTTTAGCATAAGTATAATACAGGAAGGCACAATTTATAGTCCAATATTTACTCGTGTTTTGGGGGAGGGGGGATTGGGGGGCAATTGTTTAAATTGCGCAGTATTTATCAATCTTAATAAGAGTCTGGAGATTTTTTAACAAGTTGGTGCTGCTGAGTGTGGTGGGATTTTAGCATTTTTTAACAGCTGTAACTGCCATTACCTGCAATCTATAGCAAAAACTTGCCTTATATCAGTGCTATTCAAACTTTTTCAGAGGGGACCCCATTTTTTTCTGCCAGAATTTCTTGGGAACCCAATTGTTTTACAATCACTATATCGTGACCGCACCACACCCCAAATATAATGACACTATGACACAACCTTGCTGCTAATGTGCTGCACGCCAAACGGCAGTACATTGGCACACACAGTAGTGGCTTGTATGGCTCCCTGGGCGAACCCTCCCACCCCACTCCGACAAGGTTAATTAACCCACAGTCCCACATGGTCACATGATATCGTTGACGTGATGTGTAAATGAGAGATAGCAAACCGATCCCGCAAATGTCACCATTCCCAAAAATGCTGGTGTGGGCGCTTCGTGCCGCCCCTGGCATGTTGCCTCCCTGGGTGTCTGTCCATGTCGCCTATAACTATCTGCCACTGGGAACACACACACAGCTCCTCCCAGACAACCACACACCCACACACCAGCCAGGCAGTGCACTGTATTATATCATCACTAATGGCACTGAACAAATCTACCAGACTGAACGTTTTAAAAGTGTTGTAGGCTAAATGTCAATGCCAAGTTTCGGGTCCAACGGGTCATTGCTGTAGCCTACAAAAAATGTAATCTCGGTTATAAATTGCTAGGACAATAGGACACACAAGCGAGTATAAATGAGTCAACTGCTATGTCATCTACTTTATGAAATTACAGCCTGAGGCGCTTGTATCGGTGAATTCAACTTCAATCGCGCTACTTTCCTGTGTCCCATAATGTGCAGCGGAGGGAAAGTGTAAGGACATGTGCCACATTACTAGCTAGGCTACTAAAATGTAGCAGTCTACCTTTGGTTTCTAAAGCTTGACAATGAATAACCCAAAAACAAAACCTGCAATAACAACAAAAACTTGCAAAAGGAAAATGTGTAGGCCTATACCAACATTTGAGCAGTGGCCTAGGCTGGCTACTCAACTAGGCCTACAAGACATTTTGAGTGCACCATACAGCAATGCTGCATTGAGCCACACTGGTGATCCATGAAATGCAAAAAAATAATAATGTTTTATGTTTAAATGTTACAACAACCTAACTACGTTTTTGTTATTTTATTATGGTCTCAGGATATTATGCACATCTGCTAACAGCAAAGGCTGAACACATTTTATTTATCTCTTGTTTTGATATGTTAAAATGCTATATACAGCATCTTATGTGCATAAGTGGACATTATAAAGGGTCATGTTTTTTCTAATAAAACAATGGCCAGTTTGGTTCGCAGTAATGTGCAGGCTTCAGTGGAGGCTCCTCAGAGGAGGATGTTCCAGAGGAGGATGAGGAGGAACATCCTCCTCGGTGAATTTAATAAAAATAAAGATTGTAAAACATTTAAGTTATCCTTTTTAGATAAAACTAAACTAAATATATTCACGTCAACAAATAATTTATTAAAACACACTGTTTTGCAATGAAGGTCTACAGTAGCCTCAACAGCACTCTGTAGGGTAGCAGCACCATAAGCTACAGCTAGCTTGCACTGCAGTGCATAAAATGTGGTGAGTAGTTGACTTAAAGAGAAAAACAATAGTTGAACAGTTTTTAACAAATGTATTTATTGAAAAATGAAGGAGAAGCAAGAGATAGAGATTTCATCCTCTTTTTCACTTTCAGTTGCACTTAGCTAGCAAATGCAACTAGCTAGTTTAGTTACTCAAACACCCTGCTCAAACAGAGGGATGCTATGTTAGATAGCTGGCTATGACTATCCAACACAACACTGGAACTCTTTCAAGTCAAGGTAAGCATTTGGTTTTACTAATTTATTGCCACCAGGGCCCGTTTAACTGTTAAACTGCTAACTGACTATACACTGTAAAGTTACTGCATGATTGTAGCGGGTTTACTAACGAATTCATTCTATTAGCTATGTCAACTATGACGTTACTTTAGCTAATATGGTGACAACAATGTAGGCTGTCTGTAGCAGTTATATGGTTAGGGTTGGAAAGTATTTTTTTCACCTGATCACATACAGCTGATGTATTGTGCATTTAAGTCCACAAACAAAGGGAAAAGGTGTGAGGAGGAGAGTGCATAGATGCGAGAAGAAAGAGACGATGGTGACAGTTGTGCGTGATAATCAGCAGCCTGATGACCTAGAGGCAGGAGAGGGAGTTTTCGTGACACTTCTATCTCCCTCCCCTGCTTTCCCGCTCTCTCAATCACTCCCTTCTCTCTCCCTCTGTCTCTCTCTCACCCTCTCCCTCAAATTGACTAATTTCATGAGAAAGGAAAGTGGAAGACACAACACACCCATTTTACACAACCTACACAGGAAAAAGGCGTGGAAAGGGTGCACCCAAGTTCAAAGCTCTTGAGCATCTATGTGTTTCAGGTTTCAATAGTCATATGTACGGAATAGGCTTCCAACAAAATGCTTACTTGCAGGTTCCTTCTCGACAATGCAACAACAATAACAAATAATAAAAGATAAGAATACAAACACAAAGTAAATGGCTCAGTAGAATAGAGTTTATATTTTAGCATAAGTATAATAGAGGATGTAACGGCTGTCTAATTCCTCCTCATCGGATGAGGAGAAGGAGTAAGGGTCGGACCAAAACGCAGAGTTGTTAGTGCTCATATTGATTTAATCAAAACGAAACTGAACACTTCCAAATACAAAAAAAACAACAAACGTGACAAAACCGAAAACAGTCCCGTGTGGCACGAACACGATCACTGACACGAGATACAAACACCCACAAACACACACGTGAACCCCGGCTGCCTTAGTATGATTCTCAATCAGGGACAACGATTGACAGCTGCCTCTGATTGAGAATCATACCAGGCCGAACACAAAACCCCAACATAGAAAATAACACATAGACAACCCACCCCAACTCACGCCCTGACCAACTAAATAAATACAAGGAAAAACAGGTCAGGAACGTGACAGAGGAAGGCACAATTTATAGTCCAATGTTTGGGGGAGGGAGGATTGGGGTGCAAGTGTTTACATTGTTCAATATTTAGCTATCATAATAGGAGTCTGATAGCATCAGTTGTGATCTGTGTGCAGCATGAATGTGTGTGTGTGCAAAAAATAAAATACATGTTTTAAGTTTAAATGTTATAACAACCTAACTATGTTTTTGTCATATGGAGTTATTAAAAACTTTTTGATTATGGTCACAGGATATTATGCACATCTGCTAGCAGCAAAGGCTGGACAAATAGGATTTATCTCTTGTTTTAATATGTTAAAATGCTATATACGGCATCCTATGTACATACAGTCCCTTCTGAAAGTATTCAGACCCCTCGACTTTTTCCACATTTTGTTAGGTTACAGCCTTATTCTAAAATTGATGAAATCATTTCCCCCTCATTAATCTACACACAATACCCCATAATGACAAAGCAAAAATCGTTTTTTAGATTTTTGTATAGATTTCTGTATAAAAAATTTAATAACAGAAATATCACATTTACATAGGTATTCAGACCCTTTACTCAATAGTTTGTTGAAACACCTTTGGCAGCGATTACAGCCTCAAGTCGTTTTGGGTATGATGCTACAAGCTTGGCACACCTGTATTTGGGGAGTTTCTCCCATTCAGGTTGATGGGGAGTGTTGCTGCACAGCTATTTTCAGGTCTCTCCAGAGATGTTCGATCAGGTTCAAGTCCGGGCTCTGGCTGGGTCACTCAAGCACATTCAGAGACTTGTCCCGAAGACACTCCTGCGTTGTCTTGGCTGTGTGCTTAAGGTCGTTGTCCTGTTGGCCACTGTGTACTCTCTGTTTAGGGCCAAACAGCATTCTAGTTTGCTCAATTCTTTTGTTAATTCTTTCCAATGTGTCAAGTAAAAACATCCCCACAGCGTGATGCTGCCACCACCATGCTTCAACGTAGGGATGTTGCCAGGTTTCCTCCAGATGTGACGCTTGGTATTCAGGCCAAAGAGTTCAATCTTGGTTTCATCAGACCAGAGAATCTTTTTTCTCATAGTCTAAGAGTCTTTAGGTGCCTTTTGGCAAACTCCAAGAGGGCTGTCATGTGCCTTTTACTGAGAAGTGGCTTCCGTCTGGCCACTCTACCATAAAGGCCTAATTGGTGGAGCGCTGCAGAGATGGTTGTCCTTCTGGAAGGTTCTCCCATCTCCACAGAGGAACTCTAGAGCCCTGTCAGAGTGACCATCGGGTTCTTGGTCACCGCCCTGACCAAGGCCCTTCTCCCCCGATTGCTCAGTTTTGCCAGGCTGCTAGCTCTAGGAAGAGTCTTGGTGGTTCCAAACTTCTTCTATTTAAGAATGATGGAGGCCACTGTGTTCTTAGGGACCTTCAATGTTGCAGAAATGTATTGGTACCCATTCCCAGATCTGTGCTTTGACACAATCCTGTCTCGGAGCTCTACGGACAATTCCTTCAACCTCATGGCTTGGTTTTTCCTCTGACATGCACAGTCAACTATGGGACCTTATATAGACAGGTGTGTGCCTTTCCAAATCATGTCCAATCAATTGAATTTACCACAAGTGGACTCCAATGAAGTTGTAGAAACATCTCAAGGATGATCAATGGAAACAGGATGCACCTGAGCTCAATTTCGAGTCGCATAGCAAAGGGTCTGAATTCTTATGTAAATAAGGCATTTCTGTTTTTAATTTTTAATACATTAACAAAAATGTCTAAACTGTTTTCACTTTATCATTATGGGTTATTGTGTGTAGATTGCTGAGGAAATTGTTTTATTTAATCCATTTTAGAATAAGGCTGTAATGTCACAAAATGTGGAAAAAGTCAAGGGGTCTGAAATCTTTCCAAATGCACTGTAAGTGGACATTATAAAGGGCTATATTTTAGGCCAGTTTGGGTGGCAGTTGCATGCACTTTAAAAAAAATATATATAGGCTACGTAATAGGCTATTTTTGTTAGCCTACATGCCAATCGCAAAAATGCTTTTGGGAACATCCAGAAAAGGTTAATGTAGATCCACAGAGGAAAAAAGGCCACTGTCGGAGTTTAATACAATAAGAGAAAAGCTGTGTAATGAAGAGTTGGAAAAAAAAGAAGAGGGCCAGAAAAGTCCTGTTTGGGAAAGATTTGGTGAAGTGGTTAAAGGGGGTGATAGCAGTGCGATGTTGTTTGTGATGATTGTGAGGCACTATACACATTTGACAGTCACAAGATTAGGACTTCAAATAGGCCTATGTCAAGGGAACTGTAGCCTACTGTTCAGATTGGACACTGACTGTAGGTCTATAACCTCTCACATAGTCTTAATATTAACTCCTGCAGAATTTCTTGCAGTAAAATTAAACACCAAATGTACATTATTTCTTTCATTCAGCATCTTGAAAGAATGTGAATGGCAGGTAGGGACCATCTGTAGAGGTGATATCTTTATCAGCATCATACAATCTGATAGTAGGCCTATATCAACCACATAAAATATGAATCCAAGCTGAAATCTGATCACAAACATGTTGGGCCGTTTTCACAGCTTTCTATTTCCTTACAACCAGTCTCACTGATTTCATTTGGAAATTTTGCACAGAAAATCTTTCTTATTTCTTTGTTTTTCTGTTATTGCATTTTCTTCCTGGTCCCTAAATGTATTTGCTTCACACAAAAAAGCAGAGATGATAGAGAACTTTACTGATGTCAACTAGATTGAAGCATTCGTTCGACCATTTATGACATTCTTCTGGTGAGCAATGGTTTATTTAGTCTTCTAGTGCAACATACTGTATAATGACTGAGGAGAAGCTGCATGTATCTAATTACAGACAACTTGACTAACAAGTAGCTGGCCAAAGTATTGGAAATTATAAGCAGAAAGATATCTAAATTAGGCAACAACAAAATAATCCTGCAACCCCGGTCAAAAAATAATTCCACTGTCTCTGGCTGTAGCCTACAGCTCATTTTCTATATTTTGCGGGTTAGAGTCGGGTGCGGGCTTCAGATTTTTACTTTATCACATATAGTCAGGCGGTTGAAGATGGGTTATTAGCAATTGTGTGTGCGGGAGCGGGTGAACAAACCGTTGACCCGCTCACCACTATCTCTTATATTCTTTGGGGAGAACCCTGATGTCTGTGTGGGAGTGTGTGTGTGAGCAAATGCATCTGCGCTAAGGTGTAGAGAATCAGAGCAGGTGGTCAGTCCAGTTCAAGTGTTCAGCAGATGGCTTGAAGCAGAGACGAGCCTGTTGGTATCAGACCTTATTAGGGGTGTGCCGAGTAGTCGGACAAAACGAGTATCATAACGGATATGTGCAATTTTCTGGATACGTTTATGTTCAGAGTATTTTTTTGTAATTATCCGTGATAAAAAAATACAATTAAAAATGAGGTGCCAGCAAACATCTTTTCATGTCAGTCAGTCATGTGCAAGGTTCCATGTGGTTTAAATCATGGTACCGGGCCGTAATGCAACCAGTCAGGATACTCTCGATGGTGAAGTGGTAGTATTTGGAGAGGACCCAGGGTGGCATGTCTATTTGTGTGTGTGTGTGTGTGTGTGCAGGCCTAAGTGCGTGCGTGCATGCATGCAATTGCCTATAGCCTTGTCATGTTTCTGCTAGTATTTTCCAGTTCCCCACATGCTGTGTACCACAACTCATCAGGATCAAATTTGTCCTCCCTGGTTTACACTTTAACCCATGTCATCTAAAACCATGACATCCTTTTCCCTATATAGTGCACTACTGACCAGAGCCTCTTGTCTTCAAAGTAGTGCACTACTAAAGTAATAGGGTGTCATTTGAGATTTGGACATTATTGAAAGTTTAAATCAAGGTGGACAACTCCAGTCCTGAAGAGCCGCAGTGTGGAGGCTTTTGTTCAAAACCAGATTTGGCCCATGAAACATAATAGACTACCTTTCCCCTTCTCTATCAGACTCTAGAGTGGAGCTCCAGCCTACCAGTGACACCACCCTGAACCCCAGGAGCTCCCACAGCAGCCGGCTCTCCCTGGAGGACATAGCGCTGCCTGCAGGTGGGGAGGGGAAGTGCAGCGACGGAAAAAAGAGTTTGGGCACGGAGCACGAGGAGAACTGGCAGGACGCCAGGGACAGCGCCAACGAGTTGCACCCTGAGGATGATGAGGATTTGGGGTCCCTTGAGTCCATCGATGAGGAAGAGGAGGAGGAAGGGTTAATGGTGGTAAACCTCAAAGCAAGTCAAGAGAAAAGGAAAAAGAGACATGATGTGGAGGGGACTTCAACTGAGAGCCCATCAAAGTACCTACAGGTCAGGCAATGTAGAACTGATGTTTGGGGTTGTTTTCTTTAACATATTGGGAGACATGTGGATGGTACATATTGATGGAGGATGGGGTGAGAGTTACACAAGTTATTCCCATTCAATGTTTTTCAATGAGTCCCTTGTAAAAGTACTTAACTTAAAAGAAAACCCACTGTTATCATTAAGGTTGTTTGAATGCGCAATTTCGATGCTGAAACTATTGTGTTTTTACATTTCCAATGGTTACATCCACCACCCAGGAAGTGAAAAATATGTGGCAAGGCTTTGAATACTATTGTGGTTCCCCTGGCTTTAGATTCTGCAGCATTATAAGAAACTTTTGTCTTGTTTGTTTCTGTATTTTCTATGGCTTTTGTCCCTGCAGGAATTCCATAGTTTACCCAAGAGGCTAGTGCCCTCTGAGATCACCCACTGTCTGTATGAACTAGAGGTAAGTAACAGACAGAAAGCAACTAAAACTGTGGGCTGGGTTCAAGTAGTATTGGGTTTTCTTTAAAATACTTTGAGCATCTGATAGAGCCTGTCCGGAGTGTCAGATGGGCGGGTTCTGCACATTTTGGACTATTCCGTTGGTTCTATTGTGCCGGGCAAGCTCAATCAATTGCAGTTAACGTTTCTTTACGATAGCAGATACTATTTGAACTCAGGTCTGGTGTGAACAATAAAATCTGTCAAGTTCCTTCTCAGAAAATGTTCAGATTTTTTAATGGTCATTGCAGTCAAAAATATGTTTTTCCTGTGTTTTATATACTGTACACTGAGTGTACAAAACGTTAAAAACACTTGCTCTTTCCATGACATAGACTGACCAGGTGAATCCAGGTGAAAGCTATGATCCCTTATCCACTTCAATCAGTGTCAATGAAGGGAAGGAGACAGGTTAAAGAAGGATTTTTAAGCCTTGAGACAATTAAGACATGGATTGGGTGTGTGTTTCTGTGCTTTTGAACGGGGTATGGTAGTAGGTGCCAGGCACACCAGTTTAATAACTATGTCAAGAACTGCAACTCTGTTTCCCATGTATATCAAGAATGGTCCACCACCCAAAGGACATCCAGCCAACTTGGCACAACTGTGGGAAGCATTGGAGTCAACATGGGCCAGCCTCCCTGTGGAACGCTTTCGACACCTTGTAGAGTCCATGCCCCGAAGAATTGAGGCTGTTCTGAGGGAAAAAGGGGGTGCAACTCAATATTAACAATGTGGTCCTGATGTTTTGTACATTCAGTATATATTTCCACACTATGAAGTTGGAATAATATTGTAAAATGTGAAAATTATGATAATGTCATTTTGGTCTTAGAGCTGTTTGAAAAGACTGAAATTTTAGCTTGTTTGCACAGGTGGGGTTTTTGGACCGGCAGACGACATTGCCAGACGATATAAGTTATTAGACCAATAAAGAGTTTGCCCTCGTCTCTGACAATAATAGTTCGTTTTCAGGTTACATATCCCACCCATTAGGCTCCTCCAATTAGGTCCCTCACTCAGGCCACTCCCAGACAGTGCTATCTTGAGAAATAGCTTTTTGATAAGAATCTATTTTTGTTTCCTTTTTGACCATTTTAATTAAACAATCAAAGTACGGTACTTAATTCTTACCCAGAAAATCTTTGATATTGACATGAATATGGCTGCAGTGAACCTTTAACCTCAACAGATGTGTGTGGAGATGTGGGTTCGCTACTAACTCCTCTGTCAGCTCGTAGTGCTGGCATCTTGCCAGGTCTTTCCCGGATGCAAATAATAGTTAACATCCTTCCCTCCATTTCTCATAGGAGGAGTGCAGGGGAGTGGAGAGAGAGAGCGACAGTGTCAAATGGAAAATGGAGCTAATTCATTGCAGTGTGGTCACAGTCCAGGTGAAAGAAGGAGGTGGGAAAAGGGAGGAGTGAGAGAGGGAGACCATGGCAAATGTGAAGAGGGATGAAGTGTTTTTAGCGTTGATAGCTTTCTCATGACTGAGGAATAAATATGTTGCTAAATATGCCATGCTGGAGACAAATTCCAAATAGATACAGAATACTGTACATGGAATGCTCCTTTAACATAAGTTTTTCTGCTGTAGCTAAATGAATTCATTCTATACTAGATTTTCAGGTTTGTACGTTATTTTCAGGAAACACTGCGGACTCTTCTGAAACGCCTGGTGGAGGCTCAGAGCAACGAAGCCCTGGACCCAACCCCAATACCGACCACTCACCACCTCCTCTCCACTACCCACCACCGCCCCTCTCACTCCCTCTTCCACTCCGCCAACCCTCTCCTGCCAGCAGACGCCCCCACCAAGATCCATTCCACCTCCCAGGTGAACCAGGTGCCCTCCAACCTGTCCCAGTGTACACACCACCACTGCCTGGCTCACCGTGCCGTGGCGCGCCGCCCATCCGAGACTTGCCTGACTGAGGCCAACGCCACCCTGACCCAGGGCCACTGCTGCCCCAGGACCACCAGCCCTGGAACCGCCACCCTGACCAGCTGTGCCCAGCGGGGGAAGGAGAGGGCAGCAGCCCTCCATGCCATCACTGACCTGAGGTGTTGGCAGTATAGATGCAGGCAGCCAGTCAGAATAATAATAATAATAGATGTATTTTATACAGCGCTTTTCATTACATACAGAATCTCAAAGTCACAAAGACAAACAGACACAGAAGCACATTTACATTTCCTTTCACCATATTCAGCAAACCAAAAAAACACCAGTTTCATGAAAAAGATTGATTTACAGTATGTGGCCTTCTCCCCCCTAACCTCTAACCCCCTATAGGATGGACGTCGAGCACCTGCGCGTGGCCTATGAGGAGGGGCGCCAAGAGCACCGGGAGACCCTGGGGTTGCTGAGGGCCTTCCAGAAGGACATGGGTACCCTGGTGTCCCACTGGCGGAGAGACAGACACGACAGACAGAAGCAGAGTGACGTCGGCACACAGCTGGAAGCTATCAGACAGCAATCCAACAATGTCACTGAGATGTGAGTGGGGGGGGAGAGTGGAGGAGCGAGAGAAGATCTGGACAGTTGGAAATGTGTTAGAGATGGGGATTGAAGGGGGGGGGGGTGTAAAAAGAGGAGAGTGATGAGAAATGAGAGCAAAGGGAAGGAAAGCGAGGGAACGGTATGGTAAAAAGGGGTCACCTGAGGCCTCCAGGGAGAGGCTTCGGAGGAAGAAAGAGAAGTCAGCAGACATTTTGAGACGAGTCTGTTCTTATTTGCCCTTTTCGATTATTATCATCCTCTCTGAACCATCGCAGAGGACTGGTAGCTAAAAGAAAACAACCACATTTCCTCAAGTCTTATCACTATTGTATTAGTGTTTCTTTATGCAACCAAATGAAATGGTGGTCGCTGAATATGATGCTGAAAACAAAAGGCTTGTTTGGTGAAACATTTGGCTAAAATCAAATCACATTTATTCGTCACAATCACAGTTTATAGCATGGATAAAAGGTGCAGTGAAATGCTTACGTGTTAGCACCCTCAACAAAGAAGTACATTAATCAATTATCAATAATAACAATGAAGAGTCAAGTCAACAATAACAAGTAATAGTAGGAGTAATAGCAAGTAGCAGAAGTGGGCTCTGGGGTGAGGTGTGTGTGTGTGTGTGTGTGTGTGTGTGTGTGTTTGTGTGTCAGGACTCGACAGGCAGTTGCTGTGTTCGGTAAAGTGGGGCTTCAATTGGAGGGGCTGGGAGCAGTAGGAACTCTGGTCCGCTCTGCCTCTACCAAGCTGACACCCAACAGGTAGGAAGGAGTGAGTGTGTCTGTGTGTGTTACCTATTGGTACGACTGTTGCATGCACCATTTTCTGTGATCTGATACTAAATACTTGTGTTTGTGTAGCTCCCTACTGTGCCAGTGCTGCACTTCCAAGACAATGGATGGAGAGAGCAAAGAAGAATGAGAGCGAACATATAGTATTGTCTTGATTGAAACCGTTGAAATAAAACGTTTATCTGGAAATCTTCTTTTTTTTTTACATTCTCAAGAGTTCAACTTAACTGCACATTAACTTATGTTAATCTTTAACTTTTTCAAAAAGGGAAACAGGTAAGTCATTCACTATATGCTGCTTTATGATACAGTACACATAGACCTCTTTGGAGTCCAGTCACGGATAAATGTCATAAATGTACTGAACATCTTGTGGGACACTGTTGACGGTAACACACACACACGCACACACAAAAGGATCACCAATACTAATTTTAACAACTTTGTAAAGGTAAGACGTGTAAATGCTTTATTTAAAAACACTTATTGAACAAGCAGGTGAAATCAAGGACAAAGCAACAGAGAAAACAGTGTTCCGCTGGAGCTCATTTGGAAGAGGATAATGGGTTCGATTCCCGGGACCACTGGTACGTTATATTTATGCACGCATGTCTGCTAAATGGCATAAATTATCATTTATATATAACATTCAATTTGAAATGTTGTTGCCATTTGAATCATGGTTCAAGCATTTTACATTTACAGTACATTTTAGTCACTTAATTAAGTGTAGGGGGCAGTATTTTCGTTTTTGGCTTTAAAACGTACCCATTTGAAACTGCCTATTTCTCAGCCCCCGAAACTAGAATATGCATATAATTGTCAGATTAGGATAGAAAACACTAAAGTTTCCAAAACTGTCAAAATTTTGTCTGTGAGTTTAACAGAACTGATATTGCAGGCTAAAACCTGAGGAAAATCCAATCAGGTAGTGCCTCTGTTTTTGAAACCTCTCTGTTCTTATGCATCCCTATTACCCATTTAAAGGGATATCAACCAGATTTCTTTTTCTATGGCTTCCCTAAGGTGTCAACAGCCTTTAGACATAGTTTCAGGCTTTTATTTTGAAAATGAGCGAGAACGATCACATTGCGTAAGTGGATAGGTGGGGGCTCTCAGAGTGAGTTGTGCGCAACAGAGAAAGGCGGCCATTGTTACTCCCGGTCCTAGTGAAAAACCAACACTCCCGGTTGATATATTATCGAATAGATATTTGAAAAACAACCTGAGGATTGATTATAAAAAACGTTTGACATGTTTCTGTGGACATTATCTGGAATTTTTGTCTGCGTTGTCGTGAACGCTTTTTCCTGTAGATTTCTCAGCATAACGCGCGAAACGAATGGAGGTATTTTGATATAAAAATATCTTTATGGAACAAAAGGAACATTTGTTGTCTAACTGGGAGTCTTGTGAGTGAAAACATCCGAAGATCATCAAAGGTAAACGATTAATTTGATTGCTTTTCTGATTTTCGTGACCAAGTTACCTGATGCTAAGTGTACTTAATGTTTTGTCGAGCGATCGATAAACTTACACAAACACTTGTATTGCTTTCGCTGTAAAGCATAATTTCAAAATCTGAGACGACAGGTGGATTAACAAAAGGCTAAGCTGTGTTTTGCAATATTGCACTTGTGATTTCATGAATATTAATATTTTCTAGTAATATTATTTGACTGTGGCGCTATGCTATTCAGCGTTGCTGATGACACTTATCCCGGATCCGGGATGGGTGGTTCAGAAAGGTTAATACTTATCTAGAGTACTCATCTTTAGGTAGCTAGGTAAGACAACCAAATAGTCATAATAGACCAAACTTTTTCTCAGTAGAGCAACTATCAACAAAGTCAGGGCTAGTCATAAAAGACAAGTGAAAGTGTGCAAGAAAGGCAAGTAGTCCACATGTTAAACTGTAAAAGAAATGTTTAAAAGGTCCAATGCAGCCATTTTTATTTCAACATCAAATAATTTCTGGGTAACAATTAAGTACCTTACTGTGATTGTTTTCAATTAAAATTGTAAAAATATACAAAAATATCTTCTTAGCAAAGAGCAATTTCTCAGGCAATGATTTTGTTAGGACTGTCTGGGTGTGGTTTAAGTGAGGAGGGGAAAACTGACAATATGCTGTTCTTGGCAGAGAGGTTTGGAACTCTCTTTCTTATTGGTCTATTAACTCATTTACAGCCTGGTGATGTCACCGTGGAAGGCCAAAACCCTCCTACCAAAACAGGGGCACATTTCAGGCGGTCTTTTTACACAGCTCTTACACTAAAAGGGCCACAGATCGCATTGATGTGCCATCCTGGATGAACTGCACTACCTGAGCCACTTGTGTGGGTTGTAGACTCCGTCTCATGCTACCACTAGAGTGAGAGCACCGCCAGCATTCAAAAGTGACCAAAACATCAGCCAGGAAGCATAGGAACTGAGAAGTGGTCTGTGGTCACCACCTGCAGAATCACTCCTTTTTTAGGGGTGTCTTGCTAATTGCCTATAATTTCCACCTTTTGTCTATTCCATTTGCACAACAGCATGTGAAATTTATTGTCAATCAGTGTTGCTTCCTAAGTGGGCAGTTTGATTTCATAGAAGTGTGATTGACTTGGAGTTACATTGTGTTGTTTAAGTGTTCCCTTTATTTTTTTGAGCAGTGTATATATAAAACACAGACAAATCCCGTTTTTGACTGCACTGGACCTTTAAAGCCTGAGATTAACATTCAATGGTTACTATGAGATGAGTAAATTATATAAAATGTCTCTCCTACAGACACATCTGAAGTATGCAGTACATTCAACATATGTTTGCTATAGACTGGAATGGTATTCTATCCCGATATGGCCCTCTTTCTTGGCCATCACTATTTGGCAATGCTACAAATTATGAAATTGTGTAATTTTTCAACCACAAACTGTAAGCCCTATCCTTAACCTTTAAACATTATAAGGAACAAAAAGTAAGTAAAGCACTTGCTCAGCAGTTAAGACCCTTCTAGACTGGCCATCTAGTCCCTACACTCATTTTGGGGTCCTAAGCCATGCGAACTTGTTGGGTGACCACGTGAACCTGTTGGGGGCCTGATGTGGTCTGCGTCTTAACCTCACGGGCCATCTGGCACCAGGTACAGACGTAGCAGCAACACACCAATGCGACGTCTCCACACGTCGAACCCTGAGAGGGGGAAGAAGGAAGGAGAGATGGATAGAAAATGAAAGCAGAGGACAAGAACATGTCAACAGGACAGAGTTAAAAGGGGATGAGGACAGAGGTGGAGAGAAGAATAGGGGGTGTAGCACAAGTTCAGGAAAGGAGAGAGAAAAGGTTGAGTTTAATTCCATATTCAATGTTATTTTTAAAGGGTAATCAAGGCAATAACAACACTAAGAACAACAGCATTGGGGTGGGTTTAAAAGCCCATGATCTATAACAGACTGAAAACACTATACTGTATAATGTATACCGGATGTGTTTAAGTGCTATCTATCCAGATGTCATGTACATCAAATAACTGTATTTCGCTATGTAAGTGTGTAAAAAAACAAGGCCATGTATGTTAAATAGGTGTAGAATGTGAGAATGTGAATGCAACAAAAAAGAAAAAGCTGTAAAAACAAAAAAAGTGCACCAATAATATTTATTCACACCTCAAACATCTGGTAGTTTCCAAAACCATTTCCCCTCAGAAAGGAAAGTAAGAGACGTTGTGGATAGCAACGGATGTGGGTGCTGTGGATACCACCACCCACCTATCCCCTCCCTGTCTCCACTCTCACCTCCCCCTCCCTGCTCTCCCCGATCGGCACCCCCACCCTCTCGCAGGGCTCCTACCTGGATGCCGTAGCGTTCTCTCATGGAGGAGCGCATGCAGCAGGAGACAGCCAAAAAGGCACAAGGGTCCAGGAGGGGCATGCAGAGACACCAGCCGAAGTGGGAGGTGGTCTGACACTGAAAACAGGGGAAGCACCACAACGCACAACAACCTGGGAGACACATACACACACAATTGAAGGTCAACGTAGTCGTGGCCAAACGTTTTGAGAATGACACAAATATTAATTTCCAAAAAGTTTGCTGATTCAGTGTCTTTAGATATTTTTGTCAGATGTTACTATGGAATACTGAAGTATAATTACAAGCATTTTACAAGTGTAAAAGGCTTTTATTGACAATTACATGAAAGAGTCAATATTTGCAGTGTTGACTCTTCTTTTTCAAGACCTCTGCAATCCGCCTTGGCATGCTGTCAATTAACTTCTGGGCCACATCCTGACTGATGGCAGCCCATTCTTGCATAATCAATGCTTGGAGTTTGTCAGAATTTGTGGGTTTTTGTTTGTTCACCCAATTTGAGGATTGACCACACATTCTCAATGGGATTAAGATCTGGGGAGTTTCCTGGCCATGGACCCAAAATATCGATGTTTTGTTCCCCGAGCCACTTAGTTATCACTTTTGCCTTATGGCAAGGTGCTCCATCATGCTGGAAAATGCATTGTTCGTCACCAAACTGTTCCTGGATGGTTGGGAGAAGTTGCTCTCGGAGGATGTGTTGGTACCATTCTTTATTCATGGCTGTGTTCTTAGGCAAAATTGTGAGTGAGCCCACTCCCTTGGCTGAAAAGCAACCCCATACATGAATGGTCTCAGGATGCTTTACTGTTGGCATGACACAGGACTGATGGTAGGCCATCCTCCAAAAGTCTTCGCCTCACTGTGCGTGCAGATGCACTCACACCTGCCTGCTGCCATTCCTGAGCAAGCTCTGTACTGGTGGTGCCTCGATCCCACAGCTGAATCAACCTTAGGAGACGGTCCTGACGCTTGCTGGACTTTCTTGGGTGCCCTGAATACTTCATCACAACAATTAAACCGCTCTCCTTGAAGTTCTTGATGATCCGATAAATGGTTGATTTAGGTGCAATCTTACTGGCAACAATATCCTTGTTTTTTGCAATTGCAATTCATCTGATCACTCTCCATAACATTCTGGAGTATATGAAAATTGCCATCATACAAACTGAGGCAGCAGACTTTGTGAAAAATAATATTTGTGTCATTCTCAAAACTTTTGGCCACGACTGTAGTATGTAACACTTGATAGTTCATATACAACAGATTAGAATGTCATGAAACAATGTTTGATCATAGAGTGAAAGTAGGGGTAAAACTATAAACAAATGTATGTAAATTAACTCATTTTCAACACATATTTCTCCTCTCCCGATCTTTCTTCCTTCTCTCCGTCGAGAATTTCTCCTAACTTCCTCCCTCTGCCCCTCTCCTTCTGTCTCTAGAGAGCTCTCAACAACCAAAGATGAACTCTTTATTTTTAAGGTAACCGACTAATAAGTATACGATAATGGATGGGCAGGGATGGCCTCAAAATAATTCAGCTTTCTCTCCTGTTCACTGTGGATGTTAGCAGAAAATGTCCTGATAAAACCAACTCTATCCCTCCCTGTAACGTTTAAGGATCTGATTTCACCAGTTTATTGACATTCCAGTAACACAGCCCCCACTGTGTTACTGGAATGTGACGTCACACATTTGGTTCCAGCTTTCTGTTTTTCATTATCCAGTGAGGTCGTTTCTCATAAACCCTCCCATCCCCTAAAATTCAGTATGACATATTTCCGGTAAATGTAAGATTTGCAAAGTATGAGATGAGCTATAAAACTGCCCCCCCCCCCCCCCCCCACACACACACATGGCAACAAGTATGGATTTGCAGGAAATTTAGCTTTAAAACTGCAACATTTTCTCTTAGCCTCAGGACAATAAGTGTAGAATAGCATTATAAAACTACAGTTTCTCTCTGCACCATGGCTAAATGTGTTTCAAATGCAGGAAGTTAGCTGATTTCCCTGGGGAGGTCGGTTCCCTGGGTCCGGGGGGTATCAGGTAAATGTCTGGTTCTTGGTACAGTATTCTCTCAGTAAATCAGAGATTTTAAGTTCAAGTATATGAAGTGCAAGATGCTTCAAACTAGTCTCTAGTCACGACAGACTGATTTTAATTTAAATATATAACGAATATATACTCGGAAAGAAGAGCCCGAGGAAAAAAATTACAAAAAAAGATATATACATTACAAAATAAAAACTGGTTCTGGGTTTTGAGATGAGCATATTAGGTAAGTGACTCTATGATGACTTACAGGTGCCCATGTCAGAGCAGCAGTCACACAGTCCTGTGCTCCATTCCCCCGACCTCTGGGTGGTTGTTACAGTGGTGATCTGCTGCTGGTGGACAGCCATGGCTACACCACACCCAAGGAGAAAGGAGGAGGTAGGGAGAAAGGGAAGGAGGGAGGGAAGGAAGAAAGGGGGGAGGAAGAGGAGGAATTACATTTAGTGGGGAGAGAAATACATCGGTCTGATAAGAGGTTTTAAATCCATGAAAGGAAGTAGTTACACGGAACAAAAATATAAACGCAACATGAAACAATTTCTACGATTTTACTGAGTTACAGTTCAAATAAGGAAATCAGTTTAATTGAAATAAATGAATTAGGCCTTAATCTATGGATTTCACATGACTGTGAATACAGATTTGAAAAAGGTAAGGGCGTGGGGGAAAAAACAGTCCGTATCTGGTGTGACCACTATTTGCCTCGTGTCACAAGACATATCTCCTTCGCATAGAGTTGATCAGGCTGTTGATTGTGGCCTGTGGAATGTTGCCCCACTCCTCTTCAGAGGCTGTGCGAAGTTACTGGATATTAGCGGGAACTGGAACACGCTTTCGTACACATCCATACTTGTTTTATGCCTGCCCATACCATAACTCCACCCCCACCCTGGGGCACTCTGTTCACAACGTTGACGTCAGCAAACCGTTCGCCCACATGTCGCCATGCAGGCGGTCTGCCATCTGCCTGATACAGTTGAAAACGACGTTAATCTGTGAAGAGCAGACTTCACCAGCATGGCAGTGAGCATTTAGATACTGAAGTTAGTTACGACGCCAAACTGCAGTCAGGTCAAGATCCTGGTCAGGACGAAGAGCATGCAGATGAGCTTCCCTGAGACGTTTGTGCAGAAATTCTTCAGTTGTGCAAACCCACATTTTCATCAGCTGTCTGGGTGGATGGTTTCAGACAATCCCGCAGGTGAAGAAGCCGGATGTGGAGGTCCTAGGCTGCCATGGTTACACGTGGTCTGCGGTTGTGAGGCTTGTTGGACGTACTGCCAAATTCTCTATAATGACGGCATATGGTAGAGAATTTCATGATCATTTATCTGGCAACAGCTCTGGTGGACATTCCTGCAGTCAGCATGCCAATTGCACGCTCCCTCAAAACTTAAGACAACTGGCATTGTGCTGTGTGACAAAACTGCACCTTTTTTAGTGGCCTTTAATTGTCCCCAGCACAAGGTGCACCTGTGTAATGATCGTGATGTTTAATCAGCTTCTTGATATGCCACACCAGTCAGGTGGATGGATTATCTTGGCAATGGAGAAATGCTCACTAACAGGGGTGTAAACAAATTTGTGCACAACATTTTAGAGAAATACGCTTTTTGTTCATATGAAACATTTCGGCGATCTTTTATTTCCGTTCATGAAACATGGGACCAACACTTTTTCTATTCAGTATACATGCTGTAACATTTCCAAAAATGTTTTGTTGTTGCTGCAAACATTGACCTGTGCCTGTATCAAATAATGTTGAAGATTAATATTGAATAATATCAAAGATTCACTTTGAAAATCATCATGATTGCTCTATCTGTAAGATGATTTTCTGATGTGACTGCAGTACCAACTTTTCTATGACATAAAATCATACTTCCCTTATTATACCACATTTTACAGTCAATACCGTTCAGTCACC
Organism: Salvelinus fontinalis; assembly: GCF_029448725.1. NCBI lineage: Eukaryota > Metazoa > Chordata > Actinopteri > Salmoniformes > Salmonidae > Salvelinus > Salvelinus fontinalis. The sequence continues at coordinate 15,601,700 of NC_074700.1, read as the reverse complement.
TTGCTAGACACGATAACTGGCCCACCACATGCACATAAAAAATTATACGAAACGATAGGCTATGCAAAATACTCATTGCTTTCTGACAGATATATTAATTGAACCTTACTTTTGATTGATTTAATTATTATAGTTTCTTGAATCTTCAGGATGCCCAGGCCACATCGGGTTACAAGACACTGTATTTGCAATAGCAAAGGGAAATAATAATATTTTGACGTTTACATATACGGTATACATCAATTTTCACGAAAACGAAAGACTATTGGAAACAAAACAAAACCTGCAATTTCAATTATATCGCGTATCCTGTCGAATCTGCCGTGCTTTTGAAATACGATTTGCAACCATGAAGACTTATTTTCTAATTAACCATTCAAGTTTCTCTAATTCAGGGTAGTTCTGGTTTCTTATTAGTGGGGTAAGTATAAACACACCTCATTCGATTAAATCAAATAGCCAAATAAGTCACGTTAGTACTACATACAAGATCCATCATCGTAATGAACGTCTACAATAAAATATTGACTAGACTGAAACGAACCGAAGAGACTGTTTTAACCGCAATGTGCTGTTAGTTGAAGACGGTATATGTTTTTAGCAATTGGCAACTAGCTTTACAGATACATGTAATTTATAATCTTACCTTTCTATTCGTCTTAACTATAAAGTCTGAGAAGAGAGAAGTTGCAACACAGAGATCAACGGTTGTGCTGCTTTGGTATGTGGCGGCAGGCAGCCTAAAACACCTACAATGGAAGTTGACCTCGGTGGAGTTTCGTTTTACAGAAATAGTAATGTTTAGTCCAATCAACGTAAGCTAAAATATATATATATATATATTTAATGACCCTTTATTTAAACAGGGGAACAAGCTGAGACAGTCTCTTTTACAGCTGTGCCCTGTGATACAACTATAAAAACAACACAGTAATCAATAAGAATTTAAAACCAAACAAAATAATATAAAACTTACAAGATGGAGATTAAAGCTATTAAAATAAATAAACTTCTATAAGAAAAACACACACTACAAAAAGCAATCACAGTTTATAATAAAAAGTTAATGTAATGTGCATTTAAACTGTTTTACAGGCACCAAAACATCTAAATGGAGTTCTTTCTGCGATTCCTTCCATGACTGGTGGAGCGTGATATTCAAGTACCGTATTGCCAAACTCAGAGTTAATACGGGGTATCTCTAGCACTAGCATGTCCTGTGACTGCGATTATAACGGTGATTCTGATCCAACCATTAATTCATACATTGTTGTGCCCCTGGCCTGATAGGATGTAAATTCAATATGTAGCTAGATGAGGAAGGCTAATGTTAACTAGCTAACGTTGCCCATGAAAGGAAGTTAGGCTAGCGGGCAAGCATTTTAGCCAGGTAACCTAGGACAACAAAAAATAAAAGCGTGCACTGTATGACAGACTTATAGACTGTTTTGTCAACATGAAAGAAAGGAGGCTGGCATTGGCGTTTCTCTACAAGTAGGGTGAGTAAACATGTTTTTCTACTTGCACAAACACACGCGAGCACACACAGAAATCAGAAACCATGGACAGCCACATCATATTTAGCTTACGTTGATTGGACTAAATTGTTTTCCGTATCTTTTAGTTGTCACTGTATTAGACTAAGCAGAGGTGATTACATGATGTTGACATTTTGTAGTTGAAATGGTGCTGGAATAGTGGAGGCAGCTACTGTTTTCTTTCTGACTTGTGGTAACTCTGTGGTTCTACATTAACTTACTTGACCATGCTGTACGTCATGTAACTGTTTGTTACATGCAAAATGCTTTGTGGACTTCACCGGACAAATATTGCTCTCCAGTTTAGTGATACAACAAAGGTGTGGTTGAATTAATTCTGCTACTATCCTCCTATTGTCTCGGCCTTAGGCCTGTATTTCACGGTCGAAAGGCATATGAAAGGTTGTAGAAAACCCCCCACAATTATCACAACACATACAGTACGAGTCAAAGGTTTGAACACACCTACTCATTCAAGGGTTTTTCTTATTTTTTTCTATTTTCTACATTGTAGAACAAAGAGTGAAGACATCAAGACTATGAAATAATACATAACCGCCAGACCCAACCCCATATTGATCCGCCTTCGGCCCGCCGACTGACACCACCCCGACTACCCCCCGGACGCAGCCCCTTGCACGGCCATGCACGAAAGACCGCGAGATGGGCCGCATAACGAACTTCCAACTGTTCCGAGAAGAGGGCGACGGATCGACTGCTCCACCATCCGCGGCTCGAGCCCAGCCCATGAAAATGGACTAACTAAAGGGTGTGCAATATAGAAGGGTACTCAGTGGACATTCTGAACCTTGTGTCCAGCAGGTCACATGACCACGGAGTTATTGAAATTAGAAAGTTAGAAAAATGACTATAAAATCAAGTGAGATGAAAATGGACAAACTAAAGGGTGTGCAATATAAAAGGGTAGTCAGTGGACATTCTGAACCTTGGTTGAAGTCAGTAGGTCACATGACCAAGGAGCTATTGAAATTCGAATGTAAAAAAAGTTAGTACTTTGCTTCAATTCAACTAGGAATACAAAATGCTGCTTACATTTCCACATGTTTATTTTGCTTTGGCAAGCTTGTTAATGTCCAAATTGTCAAAATAAGACCTGTGCAATGTTGTGCGCAATTTTTACAACATCATGACACTTATTTGGAGTCTGTGGCTCAAGTGGTTTGAAAGCTATTGAGATTTGAAAGCGTGAATATCCGTTGAATATCCAACCTGAAACTGACTTTACCTCGGTTCTAATGGGCTTGAGAAACTCAGCTGCTGCTGCAACATGCTGCAAGTCATAAGAAGTATATGAGAACAAACCTATAGGCTACTGTAGATAACTAGTTATATGGTGGTATTAAAGCTGGTATATATTGTAGCTAGTTAGCTAACAAACAGTCAAAGAAAGGTAGCTAGTTATATTTGTTTATGGCAGAAGGTTTGTTACACATGACTTCAGCCAATAGCTAGTTAGAGCCAGTCATCAACAGCTGACCTCGACACAAAAGTTAGCTCACGTCCAAATGCCAGTGCTACGTTTTTCCACAAAACATAAAGGGAAAGGATTGGTCTTTTTGGAGAAATGTCCTCTGGTCTGATGAAACGACCCTGCCTCACACAGGAAGCGGCGCAGGTCCTAATCCAGGCACTTGTCATCTCCCGTCTGGATTACTGCAACTCGCTGTTGGCTGGGCTCCCTGCCTGTGCCATTAAACCCCTACAACTCATCCAGAACGCCGCAGCCCGTCTGGTGTTCAACCTTCCCAAGTTCTCTCACGTCACCCCGCTCCTCCGCTCTCTCCACTGGCTTCCAGTTGAAGCTCGCATCCGCTACAAGACCATGGTGCTTGCCTACGGAGCTGTGAGGGGAACGGCACCTCAGTACCTTCAGGCTCTGATCAGGCCCTACACCCAAACAAGGGCACTGCGTTCATCCACCTCTGGCCTGCTCGCCTCCCTACCACTGAGGAAGTACAGTTCCCGCTCAGCCCAGTCAAAACTGTTCGCTGCTCTGGCACCCCAATGGTGGAACAAACTCCCTCACGACGCCAGGACAGCGGAGTCAATCACCACCTTCCGGAGACACCTGAAACCCCACCTCTTCAAGGAATACCTAGGATAGGATAAAGCAATCCTTCTGCCCCCCCCCCCCCCCTTAAAAGATTTAGATGCACTATTGTAAAGTGGCTGTTCCACTGGATGTCATAAGGTGAATGCACCAATTTGTAAGTCGCTCTGGATAAGAGCGTCTGCTAAATGACTTAAATGTAAATGTAAATGTAAACGAAAATAGAACTGTTTGGCCATAATGACCATCGTTATGTTTGGAGGAAAAAGGGGGAGGCTTGCAAGCCAAAGAACACCATCCCAACTGTGAAGCACAGGGGTGGCAGCATCATGTTGTGGGGGTACTTTGCTGCAGGAGGGGCTGGTGCACTTCACAAAATAGATGGCATCATGAGGAAAGAAAATTGTGTGGATATATTGAAGCAACATCTCAAGCCATCAGGCAGGAAGTAAAAGCTTGGTCGCAAATGGGTCTTCCAAATGGACATTGACCCCAAGCATGTTGTGGCAAAATGGCTTAAGGACAACAAAGTCAAGGTATTGGAGTGGCCATCACAAAACCCTGACCTCAATCCTATAGAAAATTTGTGGGTGTAACAGGGTTGGTTATGTTTCCACTTGCCTCTAAAGAAATGTGTATTTAATGTTCAAGCATTCTTATTGGTTAGTTCAACTCTGATGACAATAAGGGGTGTTGTGATTGGCCCCGCTTGCAGATAGGGGGAGATCGCGAACGTCAGGTCTTCCCAGTATGAAAATGTGATGCAAGGGGTACCGGTAGGTCACGTTCTGAATACTGTTTTCTATTTTCTATTTTACAATGTGTACAAGTTTGCTGTACGTTACTGATTTTATACATGTGTGGGTATATGGTACCTGTTAGGGATTGAGGGGCTTTCTGGGATGTGCTTTGGCATATGATTGCTGTAAATAATGCTAATAATGCTACAGATTTTGCCATCGACAGCCATCAACACTGTTAAGCCCTGCACAACTAACGTGCTGTTTCCCATTTAACAACAGCAGAAATAAATTATGCTCAACTGGGACCACTGGCCGAAGTGATTTATTATGAGAAAACACAACGCATGGAGAGTACACTATACATCTGTTACATGGGCAGAACTAAAAAGGTGTGTACGAGCAAGGAGGCCTACAAACCTGACTCAGTTACACCAGCTCTGTCAGGAGGAATGGACCAAAATTCACCCAACTTATTGTGGGAAGCTTGTGGAAGGCTACTTGAAACGTTTGACCCAAGTTAAGCAATTTAAAGGCAATAATACCAAATACTAATTGAGTGTATGTAAACTTCTGACCCACTGGGAATGTGATGAAAGAAATAAAAGCTGAAATAAATCACTCTACTATTATTCTGAAATGTCACATTCTTAAAATAAATGCACTCCCCAAACCCATATTTGATATTTGTATAGGATGTATAACTCTGCAACGCTTTAGGCCAGAAACAAGCTGTAAAAGGCACAAGAAAGACGTGGCTCTAGTGTACATGGTATATATTTGTTGAGTTTCTATGCCTGAGTTATACAGCTAGCTTCCATCCTCCTCTGGGTACATTGACTTCAATACAAAACCTAGTAGGCTCGTGGTTCTCACCCCCTTCCATACTTGCAAAGTAATTATGACAACTTCCGGAGGACGTCCAACCCATCAGAGCTCTTGCAGCATGAACTGAAATGTTGTCCACCCAATCAAATGATCAGGCAATTAATCTAGTACTGAAAGCATAAGGTACAGCTAGCTTGCACTGCAGTGCATAAAATGTGATGAGTAGTTGACTTAAAGAGCGAGAAAGACAATAGTTTCTAACAAATTAACCTAGAAAATGCAGCTAGCTAGTTTAGCCTACTGAAACACCCGGCTCAAACAGAGGGATGCTATGTTAGCTAGCTGGCTATAACAATCCAACATAACACAGGAACTCTTCCAAGTCAAGGAAAGCATTTGGTTTTACTAATTTATTGCCACCAGGGCCCGTTTAACTGCTAAACTGCTAACTGACTATACACTGTAATGTTACTGCATGATTGTAGCAGGTTTACTAACACGTTAGTTCTATTAGCTATGTTGACTATGATGTTACTTTAGCTAATATGGGGACAATGGTGTAGGCTGTGTGTGGCGGTTATGATATGGTTTGGAACCTTTTTTTCCCGCCTGGTCACATACAGCTGATATATTGTGCATTGAAGTCCACAAACGAAGGGAAAAAGTGAGAGGAGGTGAGCGTTTAGATGCAAAAAGGAATACAACGTGGCTGTTGTATTATCTTGATGGCAGTGTGTGATCCCTGCTACAGTTTCACAGTGGTGGATGTAGGGGCATACGGCAGAAGAGTGATGGTGGAGTGTTTGAAGAGAGTTATTTTGGGTCCAAACTGCTGTAGAAGATCCTCGATTTACACTCGCCAGCTGTCCTACCAGGTACCACAACGCTAAATCCTCACGTTTTCCTGGGAGATGCAGCTTTCCCCTACATGAGAACCTAATTTGCCCTTATCCAGGTATGTTGATAATAGAATGTTGGAATCAATTAACTTTTTCTGTTTCTAATTTCCCTTGTTACTGCAAACATGTACGCACCTCTATATCAAATCAAATTAAATCAAATTGTATTAGTTGCATGCGCCGAATACAACAGGACCTTACAGTGAAATGCTTACTTACAAAATCAACAATGCAGTTTCCAAAAAATACGGATAAGAATAAGAGATAAAAGTAACAAGTAATTAAAGAGCAGCAGTAAAATAACATATATAAAATAACTTTGTAAAGGTAAGACGTGTAAATGCTTTATTTAAAAACACTTATTGAACAAGCAGGTGAAATCAAGGACAAAGCAACAGAGAAAACAGTGTTCCACTGGAGCTCATTTGGAAGAGGATAATGGGTTCGATTCCCGGGACCACTGGTACGTTATATTTATGCACGCATGTCTGCTAAATGGCATATATTATCATTTATATATAACATTCAATTTGAAATGTTGTTGCCATTTGAATCATGGTTCAAGCATTTCCAGTCCAGTAAAATGTACATTTCCAGTACATTTTAGTCACTTAACACTTATCTAGAGTACTCATCTTTAGGTAGCTAGGTAAGACAACCAAATAGTCATAATAGACCAAACTTTTTCTCAGTAGAGCAACTATCAGCAAAGTCAGGGCTAGTCATAAAAGACAAGTGAAAGTGTGCAAGAAAGGCAAGTAGTCCACATGTTAAACTGTAAAAGAAATGTTTAAAAGGTCCAATGCAGCCATTTTTATTTCAACATCAAATAATTTCTGGGTAACAATTAAGTACCTTACTGTGATTGTTTTCAATTAAAATTGTAAAAATATACAAAAATATCTTCTTAGCAAAGAGCAATTTCTCAGGCAATGATTTTGTTAGGACTGTCTGGGTGTGGTTTAAGTGAGGAGGGGAAAACTGACAATATGCGGTTCTTGGCAGAGAGGTTTGGAACTCTCTTTCTTATTGGTCTATTAACTCATTTACAGCCTGGTGATGTCACCATGGAAGGCCAAAACCCTCCTACCAAAACAGGGGCACATTTCAGGCAGTCTTTTTACACAGCTCTTACACTAAAAGGGCATTATCATAATTTTCACTATTTCACAGTATTATTCCAACCTCATAGTGTGGAAATATATATAAAACACAGACAAATCCCGTTTTTGACTGCACTGGACCTTTAAAGCCTGAGATTAACATTCAATGGTTACTATGAGATGAGTAAATTATATAAAATGTCTCTCCTACAGACACATCTGAAGTATGCAGTACATTCAACATATGTTTGCTATAGACTGGAATGGTATTCTATCCCGATATGGCCCTCTTTCTTGGCCATCACTATTTGGCAATGCTACAAATTATGAAATTGTGTAATTTTTCAACCACAAACACAAACTGTAAGCCCTATCCTTAACCTTTAAACATTATAAGGAACAAAAAGTTAGTAAAGCACTTGCTCAGTAGTTCTTGCTCAGCAGTTAAGACCCTTCTAGACTGGCCATCTAGTCCCTACCCTCATTTTGGGGTCCTAAGCCATGCGAACTTGTTGGGTGACCACGTGAACCTGTTGGGGGCCTGATGTGGTCTGCGTCTTAACCTCACGGGCCATCTGGCACCAGGTACAGACGTAGCAGCAACACACCAATGCGACGTCTCCACACGTCGAACCCTGAGAGGGGGATGAAGGAAGGAGAGATGGATAGAAAATGAAAGCAGAGGACAAGAACATGTCAACAGGACAGAGTTAAAAGGGGATGAGGACAGAGGTGGAGAGAAGAATAGGGGGTGTAGCACAAGTTCAGGGAAGGAGAGAGAAAAGGTTGAGTTTAATTCCATATTCAATGTTATTTTTAAAGGGTAATCAAGGCAATAACAACACTAAGAACAACAGCATTGGGGTGGGTTTAAAAGCCCATGATCTATAACAGACTGAAAACACTATAATGTATACCGGATGTGTTTAAGTGCTATCTATCCAGATGTCATGTACATCAAATAACTGTATTTCGCTATGTAAGTGTGTAAAAAAATAAGGCCATGTATGTAAAATAGGTGTAGAATGTAAATGCAACAAAAACAATATTTATTCACACGTCAAACATCTGGTAGTTTTCAAAACCATATCCCCTCAGAAAGGAAAGTAAGAGACGTTGTGGATAGCAACGGATGTGGGTGCTGTGGATACCACCACCCACCTATCCCCTCCCTGTCTCCACTCTCACCTACCCCTCCCTGCTCTCCCCGATCGGCACCCCCACCCTCTCGCAGGGCTCCTACCTGGATGCCGTAGCGTTCTCTCATGGAGGAGCGCATGCAGCAGGAGACAGCCATAAAGGCACATGGGTCCAGGAGGGGCATGCAGAGACACCAGCCGAAGTGGGAGGCGGTCTGACACTGAAAACAGGGGAAGCACCACAAGGCACAACAACCTGGGAGACACACACACACACACAATTGAAGGTCAACGTAGTCGTGGCCAAACATTTTGAGAATGACACAAATATTAATTTCCAAAAAGTTTGCTGATTCAGTGTCTTAAGATATTTTTGTCAGATGTTACTATGGAATACTGAAGTATAATTACAAGCATTTTACAAGTGTAAAAGGCTTTTATTGACAATTACATGAAAGAGTCAATATTTGCAGTGTTGACTCTTTTTTTTCAAGACCTCTGCAATCCGCCTTGGCATGCTGTCAATTAACTTCTGGGCCACATCCTGACTGATGGCAGCCCATTCTTGCATAATCAATGCTTGGAGTTTGTCAGAATTTGTGGGTTTTTGTATGTCCACCCGCCTCTTGAGGATTGACCACAAATTCTCAATGGGATTAAGGTCTGGGGAGTTTCCTGGCCATGGATCCAAAATATCGATGTTTGGTTCCCCGAGCCACTTAGTTATCACTTTTGCCTTATGGCAAGGTGCTCCATCATGCTGGAAAAAGCATTGTTCGTCACCAAACTGTTCCTGGATGGTTGGAAGAAGTTGCTCTCGGAGGATGTGTTGGTACCATTCTTTATTCATGGCTGTGTTCTTATGCAAAATTGTGAGTGAGCCCACTCCCTTGGCTGAGAAGCAACCCCATACATGAATGGTCTCAGGATGCTTTACTGTTGGCATGACACAGGACTGATGGTAGCGCTCACATTGTCTTCTCCGGACAAGCTTTTTTCCGGCGGCCAAAAAATCTGAAAGGGGATTCATCAGAGAAAATGACTTTACCCCAGTCCTCAGTAGTCCAATCCATGTACCTTTTGCAGAATATCAGTCTGTCCCTGATGTTTTTCCTGGAGAGAAGTGGCTTCTTTGCTGCCCTTCTTGACATCAGGCCATCCTCCAAAAGTCTTCGCCTCACTGTGCGTGCAGATGCACTCACACCTGCCTGCTGCTATTCCTGAGCAAGCTCTGTACTGGTGGTGCCCCGATCCCACAGCTGAATCAACCTTAGGAGACGGTCCTGACGCTTGCTGGACTTTCTTGGGTGCCCTGAAGCCTTCTTCACAACAATTAAACCGCTCTCCTTGAAGTTCTTGATGATCCGATAAATGGTTGATTTAGGTGCAATCTTACTGGCAACAATATCCTTGCCTGTAAAGCCCTTTTTGTGCAAAGCAATGATGACGGCACGTGTTTCCTTGCAGGTAACCATGGTTGACAGAGGAAGAACAATGATTCCAAGCACCACCCTCCTTTTGAAGCTTCCAGTCTGTTATTCGAACTCAATCATTATGAAAGAGTGATCTCCAGCCTTGTCCTCCTCAACACTCACACCTGTGTTAATGAGAGAATCACTGACATGATGTCAGCTGGTCCTTTTGTGGCAGGGCTAAAATGCAGTGGAAATGTTTTTTTGCAATTGCAATTCATCTGATCACTCTCCATAACATTCTGGAGTATATGCAAAATGCCATCATACAAACTGAGGCAGCAGACTTTGTGAAAAATAATATTTGTGTCATTCTCAAAACTTTTGGCCACGACTGTAGTATGTAACACTTGATAGTTCATATACAACAGATTAGAATGTCATGAAACAATGTTTGATCATAGAGTGAACGTAGGGGTAAAACTATAAACAAATGTATGTAAATAAACTCATTTTCAACACATATTTCTCCTCTCCCGATCTTTCTTCCTTCTCTCCGTCGAGAATTTCTCCTAACTTCCTCCCTCTGCCCCTCTCCTTCTGTCTCTAGAGAGCTCTCAACAACCAAAGATGAACTCTTTATTTTTAAGGTAACCGACTAATAAGTATACGATAATGGTTGGGCAGGGATGGCCTCAAAATAATTCAGCTTTCTCTCCTGTTCACTGTGGATGTTAGCAGAAAATGTCCTGATAAAACCAACTCTATCCCTCCCTGTAACGTTTAAGGATCTGATTTCACCAGTTTATTGACATTCCAGTAACACAGCCCCCACTGTGTTACTGGAATGTGACGTCACACATTTGGTTCCAGCTTTCTGTTTTTCATTATCCAGTGAGGTCGTTTCTCATAGACCCTCCCATCCCCTAAAATTCAGTGTGACATATTTCCGGTAAATGTAAGATTTGCAAAGTATGAGATGAGCTATAAAACTGCCCCCCCCCCCCCCCCCCCCCACACACACACATGGCAACAAGTATAGATTTGCAGGAAATGTAGCTTTAAAACTGCAACATTTTCTCTTAGCCTCAGGATAATAAGTGTAGAATAGCATTATAAAACTACACATGTTTCTCTTTGCACCATGGCTAAATGTGTTTCAAATGCAGGAAGTTAGCTGATTTCCCTGGGGAGGTCGGTTCCCTGGGTCCGGGGGGTATCAGGTAAATGTCTGGTTCTTGGTACAGTATTCTCTCAGTAAATCAGAGATTTTAAGTTCAAGTATATGAAGTGCAAGATGCTTCAAACTAGTCTCTAGTCACGACAGACTGATTTTAATTTAAATATATAACGAATATATACTCGGAAAGAAGAGCCAGAGGAAAAAAATTACAAAAAAAGATATATACATTACAAAATAAAAACTGGTTCTGGGTTTTGAGATGAGCATATTAGGTAAGTGACTCTATGATGACTTACAGGTGCCCATGTCAGAGCAGCAGTCACACAGTCCTGTGCTCCATTCCCCCGACCTCTGGGTGGTTGTTACAGTGGTGATCTGCTGCTGGTGGACAGCCATGGCTACACCACACCCAAGGAGAAAGGAGGAGGTAGGGAGAAAGGGAAGGAGGGAGGGAAGGAAGAAAGGGGGGAGGAAGAGGAGGAATTACATTTAGTGGGGAGAGAAATGCATCGGTCTGATAACAGGTTTTAAATCCATGAAAGGAAGTAGTTACACGGAACAAAAATATAAACGCAACACGAAACAATTTCTAAGATTTTACTGAGTTACAGTTCAAATAAGGAAATCAGTTTAATTGAAATAAATGAATTAGGCCTTAATCTATGGATTTCACATGACTGTGAATACAGATTTGAAAAAGGTAAGGGCGTGGGGGAAAAAACAGTCCGTATCTGGTGTGACCACTATTTGCCTCGTGTCACAAGACATATCTCCTTCGCATAGAGTTGATCAGGCTGTTGATTGTGGCCTGTGGAATGTTGCCCCACTCCTCTACAGAGGCTGTGCGAAGTTACTGGATATTAGCGGGAACTGGAACACGCTGTCGTACACATCCATACTTGTTTTATGCCTGCCCATACCATAACTCCACCCCCACCCTGGGGCACTCTGTTCACAACGTTGACGTCAGCAAACCGTTCACCCACATGTCGCCATGCAGGCGGTCTGCCATCTGCCTGATACAGTTGAAACCGACGTTCATCCGTGAAGAGCAGACTTCACCAGCATGGCAGTGAGCATTTAGATACTGAAGTTAGTTACGACGCCAAACTGCTGTCAGGTCAAGATCCTGGTCAGGACGAAGAGCATGCAGATGAGCTTCCCTGAGACATTTGTGCAGAAATTCTTCAGTTGTGCAAACCCACATTTTCATCAGCTGTCTGGGTGGATGGTTTCAGACAATCCCGCAGGTGAAGAAGCCGGATGTGGAGGTCCTAGGCTGCCATGGTTACACGTGGTCTGCGGTTGTGAGGCTTGTTGGACGTACTGCCAAATTCTCTATAATGACGGCATATGGTAGAGAATTTCATGATCATTTATCTGGCAACAGCTCTGGTGGACATTCCTGCAGTCAGCATGCCAATTGCACGCTCCCTCAAAACTTAAGACAACTGTGGCATTGTGCTGTGTGACAAAACCGCACCTTTTTTAGTGGCCTTTAATTGTCCCCAGCACAAGGTGCACCTGTGTAATGATCGTGATGTTTAATCAGCTTCTTGATATGCCACACCAGTCAGGTGGATGGATTATCTTGGCAATGGAGAAATGCTCACTAACAGGGATGTAAACAAATTTGTGCACAACATTTTAGAGAAATACGCATTTTGTACATATGAAACATTTCGGCGATCTTTTATTTCAGTTCATGAAACATGGGACCAACACTTTTTCTATTCAGTATACATGTTGTAACATTTCCAAAAATGTTTTGTTGTTGCTGCAAACATTGACCTGTCCCTGTATCAAATAATGTTGAAGATTAATATTGAATAATATCAAAGATTCACTTTTAAAATCATCATGATTGCTCTATCTGTAGGATGATTTTCTGATGTGACTGCAGTACCAACTTTTCTATGACATAAAATCATACTTCCCTTCCTTATTATACCACATTTTACAGACAATACCGTTCAGTCACCTTGCTAGACACGATAACTGACCCACCACATGCACATAAAAAATTATACGAAACGATAGGCTATGCAAAATACTTATTGCTTTCTGACAGATATATTCATTGAACCTTACTTTTGATTGATTTAATTATTATAGTTTCTTGAATCTTCAGGATGCCCAGGCCATATCGGGTTACAAGACACTGTATTTGCAATAGCAAAGGGAAATAATTATATTTTGACGTTTACATATACGGTATACATCAATTTTCACGAAAACGAAAGACTATTGGAAACAAAACAAAACCTGCAATTTCAATTATATCGCGTATCCTGTCGAATCTGCCATGCTTTTGAAAAACGATTTGCAACCATGAAGACTTATTTTCTAATTAACCATTCAAGTTTCTCTAATTCAGAGTAGTTCCGGTTTCTTATTAGTGGGGAAAGTATAAACACACCTCATGCGATTAAATCAAATAGCCAAATAAGTCATGTTAGTACTACATACAAGATCCATCATCGTAATGAACGTCTACAATAAAATATTGACTAGACTGAAACCAACCGAAGAGACTGTTTTAACCGCAATGTGCTGTTAGATGAAGATGGTATATGTTTTTAGCAATTGGCAACTAGCTTTACAGATACATGTAATTTATAATCTTACCTTTCTATTCGTCTTAACTATAAAGTCTGAGAAGAGAAAAGTTGCAACACAGAGATCAACGGTTGTGCTGCTTTGGTATGTGGCGGCAGGCAGCCTAAAACACCTGCAATGGAAGTTGACCTCGGTGGAGTTTCGTTTTACAGAAATAGTCATGTTGGCAATGTAATGCCTGTACGGGGGTCCATCATACTTTAGCGAGAAACCTTGTGGACTACAGTTAGTGTGGGTTCAGTGAAATTATGATGAATATCAGGATGATATTTTTCTTTATTACTGTGCTTTCTACAAGTAGGTACACTCTACACTAATAATCTGACATACTCATTACAGAGTAATGGGATTGATTGAAGTTCAATTTTAAATTCAAATCTCCCTACCATCATATCTAAGACAGTATGACAACCGGGGCGTGTATTCATTGATGCCAAGGGTAGCTAGAATCCTTAATAAATCAAAAACCAACCTTTATTTAAACAGGGGAACAAGCTGAGACAGTCTCTTTTACAGCTGTGCCCTGTGATACAACTATAAAAACAACACAGTAATCAATAAGAATTTAAAACCAAACAAAATAATATAAAAAATACAAGATGGAGATTAAAGCTATTAAAATAAATAAACTTCTATAAGAACAACACACAAGCACTAGCATGTCCTGTGACTGCGATTCTAACGGTGATTCTGATCCAACCATCAATTCATACATTGTTGTGTCCCTGGCCTGATAGGATGTAATGTCACGCCCTGACCACAGTTTGCTTTGTATGTTTCTATGTTTTGTTTGGTATGGGTGTGATCTGAGTGGGCATTCTATGTTGTATGTCTAGTTTGTCTGTTTCTGTGTTTGGCCTGATATGGTTCTCAATCAGAGGCAGGTGTTAGTTGTTGTCTCTGATTGGGAACCATATTTAGGTAGCCTGTTTTGTCATTGTGGGTTGTGGGTGATTGTCCTTGTTAGTTGCCTGGTTGCACTACGTTGGCGTCACGTGGCGTGTTGATATTTATTGTTTTTGTTGGCGTCATCGGTAAATAGATAAGTATGTACGCTCAAAACGCTGCGCCTTGGTCCACTCCTTTAAACGGCCGTGACATGTAAGTTCAATATGCTAACGTTGCCCATGAAAGGAAGTTAGGCTAGCGGGCAAGCATTTTAGCCAGGTAACCTAGGACAACAAAAAATAAAAGCGTGCACTGTATGACAGACTTATAGACTGTTTTGTCAGCATGAAAGAAAGGAGGCTGGCATTGGCGTTTCTCTACAAGTAGGGTGAGTAAACATGTTTTTCTACTTGCACAAACACACGTGAGCACACACAGAAATCAGAAACCATGGACAGCCACATCATATTTAGCTTACGTTGATTGGACTAAATTGTTTTCCGTATCTTTTAGTTGTCACTGTATTAGACTAAGCAGAGGTGATTACATGATGTTGACATTTTGTAGTTGAAATGGTGCTGGAATAGTGGAGGCAGCTACTGTTTTCTTTCTGACTTGTGGTAACTCTGTGGTTCTACATTAACTTACTTGACCATGCTGTACGTCATGTAACTGTTTGTTACATGCAAAATGCTTTGTGGACTTCACCGGACAAATATTGCTCTCCAGTTTAGTGATAAAACAAAGGTGTGGTTGAATTAATTCTGCTACTATCCTCGGCCTGTCTCGGCCTTAGGCCTATATTTCACGGTCGAAAGGCATATGAAAGGTTGTAGAAAAAAACCTGCAATTATCACAACACATATAGTACGAGTCAAAAGTTTGAACACACCTACTCATTCAAGGGTTTTTCTTCATTTGTTCTATTTTCTACATTGTAGAACAAAGAGTGAAGACATCAAGACTATGAAATAATACATAACCGCCAGACCCAACCCCATACTGATCCGCCTTCGCGGTCATGCACGAGAGACTGCGAGATGGGCCGCACAACGAACTTCCAACGGTTCCGAGAAGAGTGCGACGGAGCGACTGCTCTCCAGCCGCGGCTCGAGCCCAGCCCATGAAAATGGACAAACTAAAGGGTGTGCAAAGTAAATGCCCACTGAGTGTACATTCTGAACCTTTTTTGAGTCCAGTAGATCACATGACCAAGGAGCTATTGAAGTTAGAAACATTTATGTAAAAACGTGTGAGATGAAAATGGACTAACTAAAGAGTATGCAATGTGTAGGCCCACTGAGTGTACAATCTGAACCTTGTTTGAAGTCAGTAGGTCATATGACCAAGGCGCTATTGAAATTAGAAAGGTAGAAAAATGTATGTAAAAGCATATGAGATGAAAATGGACTAACTAAAGGGTGTGCAATATAGAAGGGTAGTCAGTGGACATTCTGAACCTTGGTTGAAGTCAGTAGGTCACATGACCAAGGAGCTATTGAAATTCGAATATAAAAAAAGTTAGTTTGCTTCAATTCAACTAGGAATACAAAATGCTGCTCACTTTTCCACATGTTTATTTTGCTTTGGAAAGCTTGTTAATGTCCAAATTGTCAAAATAAGACCTGTGCAATGTTGTGCGCAATTTTTACAACATCATGACACTTATTTGGAGTCTGTGGCTCAAGTGGTTTGAAAGCTATTGAGATTTGAAAGCGTGAATATCCGTTGAATATCCAACCTGAAACTGACTTTACCTCGGTTCTAATGGGCTTGAGAAACTCAGCTGCTGCGGCAACATGCTGCAAGTAAGTCATAAGAAGTATATGAGAACAAACCTATAGGCTACTGTAGATAACTAGTAATATGGTGGTATTAAAGCTGGTATATATTGTAGCTAGCTAGCTAACACCAGTCAGCCAAAAGCTAGCTAGTTAGCTAACAAACAGTCAAAGAAAGGTAGCTAGTTATATTTGTTTATGGCAGAAGGTTTGTTACACATGACTTCAGCCAATAGCTAGTTAGAGCCAGTCAACAACAGCTGACCTTGAAACAAAAGTTAGCTCACTTCCAAATGCCAGTGCTACGTTTTTCCACAAGACATAAAGGGAAAGGAATAGGGGATACCTACTATTAAAGTCGGAAGTTTATATACACTTTGGTTGGAGTCATTAAAACTCGTTTTTCAACCACTCCACAAATTTCTCGTTAACAAACTATAGTTTTAGCAAGTCGTTTAGGACGTCTACTTTGTGCATGACACAAGCAATTTTTCCAACAATTATTTACAGACAGATTATTTTCACTTATAATTCACATTCCCTGGGCTCCTCTACCAACATGTCACCATTTCAGTGCGTGTTGGGGTATCAGCCGGTCCTGGCACCATGGCATCAGAGTCAGACCGAGGCTCCTGCGGTGGAAGAGTGGGTTCAGCGCTCTGAGACCTGGAGGGCCGTCCAGGAATCATTACGTCAAGCGAGTGGACGGCAGAAGAGGAGCGCTGACCGTCACCGCAGTGAGGCCCCCGTATTTGCACCGGGAGACAGGGTCTGGCTCTCGACCCGAAACCTGCCCCTCCGCTTGCCCTGCCGGAAGCTGGGTCCGCAGTGTGTAGGGCCATTTAAAGTCCTGAGGAGAATAAACGAGGTTTGTTATCGATTATTACTTCCTTCGTATTATCGTATTAACCCCTCGTTTCATGTGTCTCTCCTCAGGCCGGTGGTAGCTGGTCCCATGCAGGAAGGTGAGGTTCCGGAGGTCCCTCCGCCCCCTCTGGACATCGAGGGGTCCCCGGCGTACACGATACGGGCTATTCTGGACTCGAGGCGCCGGGTGAGGGGCCTGCAGTACCTCGTGGACTGGGAGGGGTACGGTCCGGAGGAGAGGTGCTGGGTCCCGGTGGGGGATATATTGGATCCATTTATGCTGAGAGAGTTCCATCGCCTCCATCCGGATCGCCCTGCGCCTCGGCCCCCGGGTCGTCCTCGAGGCCGGCGTTAGCGCACTGCGGGAGCTGCGCGTCGGGGGGGGGGGGGGGTACTGTAACGAGCATTACCGAAGGTGGCTCCCCTTCCTGTTCGAGTGGCGCTCGGCGGTCGTCGTCGCCGGTCTACTAGCTGCCACCAATCCCTTTTTCCCTTTTCGTTTGGTTTTGTCTAATTGTTTTCACCTGTTCATTGTTTGGTTGTTAGGGTGGTGTTATTTAAGTTAGTTTAGCCCGCTTCTGTTTGTGCGGGCTTGTCCATCTGTTTTTGTATGAGGTGTTTTCGTGTTTATTGGGGTTTTCCACTGTCCGGATTATTTTTCCAGTGTGTACTGTATTGGAATGGATTTTACGCCAATGTTTTGACGTTACCAGTTGTACTTCTGGTTGGACATTAAAGTGTGGTTTTTCCCCCTATCTTTGCTCTCTGCGCCTGACTCCTCACCCATTTTCCTCATCGATCGTAACACACTGCTCCAAAACCGCCATAGAAAAGCCAGACTACGGTTTGCAACTGCACATGGGGACGAAGATCCTACTTTTTGGAGAAATGTCCTCTGGTCTGATGAAATGAAATTAGAACTGTTTGGCCATAATGACCATCGTTATGTTTGGAGGAAAAAGGGGGAGGCTTGCAAGCCAAAGAACACCATCCCAACCGTGAAGCACGGGGGTGGCAGCATCATGTTGTGGGGGTGCTTTGCTGCAGGAGGGACTGGTGCACTTCACAAAATAGATGGCATCATGAGGAAAGAAAATTGTGTGGATATATTGAAGCAACATCTCAAGCCATCAGGCAGGAAGATAAAGCTTGGTTGCAAATGGGTCTTCCAAATGGACAATGACCCCAAGCATGTTGTGGCAAAATGGCTTAAGGACAACAAATACAAGGTATTGGAGTGGCCATCACAATGCCCTGACCTCAATCCTATAGAAAATTTGTGGGCAGAACTGAAAAGGTGCGTACGAGCAAGGAGGCCTACAAACCTGACTCAGTTACACCAGCTCTGTGAGGAGGAATGGACCAAAATTCACCCAACTTATTGTGGGAAGCTTGTGGAAGGCTACCTGAAACGTTTGACCCAAGTTAAGCAATTTAAAGGCAATGCTACCAAATACTAATTGAGTGTATGTAAACTTCTGACCCACTGGGAATGTGATGAAAGAAATAAAAGCTGAAATAAATCCCTCTACTATTATTCTGAAATTTCACATTCTTAAAATAAATGCACTCCCCAAACCCATATTTGATATTTGTATAGGATGTATAACTCTACAACGCTTTAGGCCAGAAACAAGCTGTAAAAGGCACAAGAAAGACGTGGCTCTAGTGTACATGGTATATATTTGTTGAGTTTCTATGCCTGAGTTATACAGCTAGCTTCCATCCTCCTCTGGGTACATTGACTTCAATACAAAACCTAGTAGGCTCGTGGTTCTCACCCCCTTCCATACTTGCAAAGTAATTATGACAACTTCCGGAGGACGTCCAACCCATCAGAGCTCTTGCAGCATAAACTGAAATGTTGTCCACCCAATCAAAGGATCAGGCAATTAATCTAGTACTGAAAGCATAAGGTACAGCTAGCTTGCACTGCAGTGCATAAAATGTGATGAGTAGTTGACTTAAAGAGCGAGAAAGACAATAGTTTCTAACAAATTAACCTAGAAAATGCAGCTAGCTAGTTTAGCCTACTGAAACACCCGGCTCAAACAGAGGGATGCTATGTTAGCTAGCTGGCTATAACCATCCAACATAACACTGGAACTCTTCCAAGTCAAGGAAAGCATTTGGTTTTACTAATTTATTGCCACCAGGGCCCGTTTAACTGCTAAACTGCTAACTGACTATACACTGTAATGTTACTGCATGATTGTAGCAGGTTTACTAACACGTTAGTTCTATTAGCTATGTTGACTATGATGTTACTTTAGCTATGTTACTTTAGCTATATGGGGACAATGGTGTAGGCTGTGTGTGGCGGTTATGATATGGTTTGGAACCTTTTTTTCCCGCCTGGTCACATACAGCTGATATATTGTGCATTGAAGTCCACAAACGAAGGGAAAAAGTGAGAGGAGGTGAGCGTTTAGATGCAAAAAGGAATACAACGTGGCTGTTGTATTATCTTGATGGCAGTGTGTGATCCCTGCTACAGTTTCACAGTGGTGGATGTAGGGGCATACGGCAGAAGAGTGATGGTGGAGTGTTTGAAGAGAGTTATTTTGGGTCCAAACTGCTATAGAAGATCCTCGATTTACACTCGCCAGATGTCCTACCAGGTACCACAACGCCAAATCCTCACGTTTTCCTGGGAGATGCAGCTTTCCCCTACATGAGAACCTCATTTGCCCTTATCCAGGTATGTTGATAATAGAATGTTGGAATCAATTTCACGTTTTCTGTTTCTAATTTCCCTTGTTACTGCAAACATGTACGCACCTCTATATCAACTCAAATGAAATCAAATTGTATTAGTTGCATGCTCCAAATACAACAGGTGTAGACCTTACAGTGAAATGCTTACTGACAAGCCCCTAATCAACAATGCAGTTTCCAAAAAATACAGATAAGAATAAGAGATAAAAGTAACAAGTAATTAAAGAGCAGCAGTAAAATAACAATAGCCAGACTATATACAGGGGGGTACCAATACAGAGTCAATGTGCGGGGGCACCGGTTAGTTGAGGTACTATGTACATGTAGGTAGAGTTATTAAAGTGACTATGCATAGATGACAACATAGAGTAGCAGTGGAGTTTTTGGAATATGGTTACTGGTAAATGGTATGGTGTTTTTTGTTCTTGACCAAATCGGCTTCATTTTATATCCGACATATATTATTTTGTTACCTTTCATTCAGTTGTCCATATCAATGAACCTGGGCGTACCTAGAACTACCGCCACTCTCATTGTCGGAGAGTCATAGAGAATGCATTCGGCATCATGGCTGCAAAGATTAGGATTCTTGGTTGTCCAATCGAGTGTACCCCTGAAAAGGCTAAGACCATTGTGAAGGCATATGTGGCCTCCACAACTACCCGTCTTCCACAGATGAAGCTCATGAGCTAAACGCTAGATACGTGCCTTCCGCTTTTGCTGACACGTCCCTCCCTTCTGGTAACTACCAACCTGGAGAGTGGAGGAGGGTTGAGGCAGAGGACAACAATCTCCAAGAGCCAGGGAGACTTGGCTTGCAAGTGAAACAGGAAACAAGCTCAGGGACTTCTTCCTCTCCCCCCTGGACTTGCCATGGCAGGAAGACAAGGTTAGGAGAGTACAACTCAACCCAAGGCCAGCAAATACTGCAGAATAGGCCTTTGTTTGGATTGCAAACACACACACCCCTTGATGGACGCACACAGTTATTTGTGTGCACTGTAAACCAAAGTACTTTGTACTAAAATGTAGTTTTAATCTTGTTCATAAATTGAAACCTGATTCTATGACATCTGTGCTCCCCAAGCTCTTGTTTAAGCCTGGGGTGGCATAAGTCATCACCTTTATCCCTCTACATCTACACGTATATGTTTAAGATCATATGATTTCCTTTTCATCAGCAAGTAATATTATACGGTATAGAAAGAAAACCCTGCACAGTATACCATTTACGATGTGGGAACTGACACCTAGACCAAAATGAAAGGAAGAAAATGTATACATCCATTTGTACTGCTTGTTATTTTTTTGACCATTGCAACTGTCAACAGGAAGAAGTACCAAAATGTAGCGTGCATAGGCGTTATGTAAATGATTTGTGAGATGGGCATAATGAAACCGCATGGGAATGTTTTTGAGACGTTGTTAGTAATGCATTCAGCTACAAGTGTTTGTACCCGACAAGACTAATCTATAAAATCATATCAGGAAAGAGTAACACAATGTGTAGTCAACAAGTAATGATTATTAGTTTATGATAAATCAGTTGTAATCAAACAATCATTTTATTCATCTTGTGATGGATAGTGTTCTGGTTTGCCTGTCAAACAGACAGCCTTATGTAATTGTGTCATTTAAAGTATTTGGGTCAGCCAGTATCCGTCACAGCAGTGCATTTATTTTCCTGTGTCGTGGAAATTCAGTACTGAGAGAGACTTGGTCATTTCTTCAAACAATCGTCTTTATTTAATATCAATTAATTATTGCAAAATATATATATTTTACCAGGCAAGTCGGTTAAGAACAAATTCTTATTTTCAATGACGGCTTAGGAACAGGGGGTTAACTGCCTTGTTCAGGGGCAGAACGACAGAGTTTTACCTTGTCAGCTCGGGGATTTGATCTTGCAACCTTTCAGTTACTAGTCCAACGCTCTAACCTCTAGGCTACCTGCCGCCCGATGATGATACCGTCAACCCAACAGTCTCGACTGCTCGACTGAGAGTCGTCCCTTTACAGACAATGCACAGTTAATATAGCTAATACCCAGAATGCTTGGCAGTTAACCCCCTGTTCCTAGGCCGTCATTGAAAATAAGAATTTGTTCTTAACTGACTTGCCTAGATAAAAAAAGGTAAAATTCAAATAGATTGGGGGTCACCAAAAGCCACTTTGGGCTCATCCTGTCTTTATCTATACCTGGCATTATCTTAACCCCTAATCCTGGCCTAATTTCCCAGACGCCAGGATGTCTAAGGACCATTCAGGCCTTCCAGCTAAACATACACCATATATTGTCTATGGAATGCAGGCTCAATCAGACCGGAGACATATGTCTCACGTGCATCACTAATCATAGAATGGAATGTGGATGTTTAGTTTTTTAAATCACAGAGACATCAATCAATTGGCAGCTTCAAGCCATCTCTGGTAAAACCCATATCCTCGACACCCAGACTAGCTGCAGGAAGCTAGAGTGGACACCATGAAACTCAGCATTAGCAGGACAGAAATATCGTACTGTTTGTTAAGTAAATAATTGTTAAATATCCACCAAATAAGGTGAATACATAATTTTTACCTCACGCCTGTCAGTGTGGAGACGTTTATAGACACAACAATGACCATAGCCACAGCTTCCAGTTTTGCATTTGTTAGTGGTGTGACATCACTCCAGGTCACCTATGCAAAGTTATAAAAAAGCAGAACAAGTCAAGACATGTAAGAACTTCAGTGATACTGAAAGGACCAACCTGGTTGTCAATATTGTGAATTTGGTTCTCTCAGACTGGGCTTCGATGCCCTCTCCTTTATCCAGCAGGATCTCCACTTCAGCATGATCCTCTGCAGCAGCCAGGATTAGAGGAGTGAAACCTGGGGACAGACAGTTTGATTACTCTCCAACAACAACATATACAGATACAGACTCCCCCACTTCTACACACAAATGATCAAGTTCCCTAAAAGATGGACAAATCAATATAGCTACGTGGCGTACAGTACCAGTCAAAAGTTTGGACACACCTACTCATTCCAGGGTTTTTCTTAATGTTTTACTATTTTCTACATTGTAGAATAATAGTGAAGACATCATTGCTAAGAAATAACACATATTGAATCATGCAGTAATCAAAAAAGTATTAAACAAATCAAAATATATTTTATATTTGAGATTCTTCAAAGTAGCCACCCTTTGCCTTGATGACAGCTTTGCACACTCTTGGCATTCTCTCAACCAGCTTCATGAGGTAGTCACCTGGAATGAATTTCAATTAACAGGTGTGCCTTGTTAAAAGTAAATTTGTGGAATTTCTTTCCTTCTTAATGTGTTTGAGCCAATCAGTTGTGTTGTCACAAGGTAGGGGTGTTATACAGAATATAGCCATATTTGGCAAAAGACCAAGTCTATATGACAAGAACAGTTCAAATAAGCAAAGAGAAATGACAGTCCATCATTACTTTAAGACATGAAGGTCAGTCAATCTGGAACATTTCAATAACTTTTCAAGGTGCGTTGGGTCATTGTCAACAGGACAACCAGGGGAGCGCCAGTGATTTTGGGCCCCATGAAACGATATCACATTGGGCCCCACCACAGGCCACACCATCCCTGCGCAATTGCTGTAACCACACACCTCCAGAACCCAATCGACCCATTCAAAGCTTTGAATAACTCTACCTTTGCAGACTTGCAACTTTCTTGTAATCCAATATTTACTGTATGATATTTACTGACAGTGAACTGTGAAAATTTAACACCGTGCAGACATGCATGCAGCATTCTGCAAACAGTGGAATTCACTACTGATGCAAGACTGATACCCTCTATAAGAAATGTGCTAAAGTGTCACGTTCCTGACCTATTTATGTTAGTTGTTATGTGTGTTAGTTGGTCAGGACGTGAGGTTGGGTGGGCATTCTATGTTTTCTGTTTCTGTGTTGGTTTTGGGTTACCTGGTATGGCTCTTAATTAGAGGCAGGTGTTTGGCGTTCCTCTAATTAAGAGTCATATTTAGGTAGGCGTTGTCACAGTGTTCGTTGTGGGTGATTGTCTCCTGTGTCTGTATGTATGTTCGTACCACATGGGACTGTAGCGTTTGTTTGTTTCGTTTCGTTTCGATGTCGTCTGTTTCCTGTACGTAAGTTTATGTTTAGTTATGTAAGTTTATGTTCAGGTTTCGTCAACGTCGTTTTCTTGTTTTTTAGTTTGGAAAGTGTTTTGTTTCGTTTCGTGTTGCCATCGCATTTATAATAAAGATGGCTTATTTCCCAAATGCTGCGTATTGGTCTGAAGATCCTTCTCTCCTCACCTCGTCCGAGGATGAGGAGAGCACAAGCCGTTACAGAATCACCCACCACGCTAAGACCAAGCGGCAAGGGAAAAATAAACGGAGTAAAGGACAGGAGAAAAACAAGGATTTCTGGACATGGGAACAGATAATGAATGGAGAAGGTCCCTGGGCTAAGGCAGGAGAAAATCGCCGTTGTCAGGAAGAGAGGGAGGCAGCTAAAGCCCAGGAGCGGTGGTTTAAGGAGGCAGCAAGGAGACGTGGCTGGAAGCCCGAAAAGCCATGGGAGCAGCTGGAGGCACTGGGGAGTGCAGAGGCTACCGGAGAGAGGAACCGGAACTATGAGGGAACGCGTCTGGCACGGAAGCCCGAAAAGCCCGTAAGTAATTCCCAAAAATTTCTTGGGGGGGGGCTAGGAGGTAGTGGGCCAAGGGCAGGTAGGAGACCTGCGCCCACTTCCCAGGCTTACCGTGGAGAGCGGGAGTACGGGCAGGCGCCGTGTTACGCAGTAGAGCGCACGGTGTCTCCTGTACGAGTGCATAGCCCAGTGCGGGTTATTCCACCTCCCCGCACTGGTAGGGCTAGATTGAGTATTGAGCCAGGTGTCATGAGGCCGGCTCAACGCGTCTGGTCTCCAGTGCGTCTCCTCGGGCCGGCATACATGGCACCGGCCTTACGCATGGTTTCCCCGGTTCGCCTACATAGGCCGGTGCGGGTTATTCCACCTCCCCGCACTGGTCGGGCGACCGGGAGCATTCAACCAGGTAAGGTTGGGCGGGTTCAATGCTCAAGAGTGCCAGTACGCCTCCACGGTCCGGTATTTCCGGCACCACCTCCCCGCCCCAGCCTAGTACCTACAGGGTCTACACTACGCACTAGGCTACCAGTGCGTATCCTGAGCCCTGTTCCTCCTCCACGCACTCTCCCTGTAGTGCGTGTATCTAGCCCGGTGCCTCCAGTTCGGGCACCACGCACTAAGCCACCTGTGCGTCTTCAGAGCCCTGAACATACTGTATCTTCTCCCCCTACTAATCCTGATGTGCTTGTCCTCAGCCCGGTGTCACCAGTGCCGGTACCTCGCATCAGGGATAGAGTAGGCTTTGAGAGTACAGTGTGCCCTGTTCCTGCTCCCCGCACTAGTAGGAAGGTGCTTGTCATTAGCACGGTGCCTCCAGTTCCGGCACCACGCACCAGGTCTACAGTGCACCGTATCCGGCCAGAGCCATCCGTCTCCCCAGCGCCATCTGAGCCATCCGTCTCCCCAGCGCCATCTGAGCCATCCATCTCCCCAGCGCCATCTGAGCCATCCGTCTCCCCAGCGCCATCTGAGCCATCCGTCTCCCCAGCGCCGTCTGAGCCATCCGTCTCCCCAGCGCCATCTGAGCCATCCGTCTCCCCAGCGCCGTCTGAGCCATCCGTCTCCCCAGCGCCGTCTGAGCCATCCGTCTGCCATGAGCCTGCAAAGCCGCCCGTCTGCCATGAGCCTGCAAAGCCGCCCGTCTGCCATGAGCCTACAGAGCCGCCCGTCTGCCATGAGCCTACAGAGCCATCCGCCAGACAGGAGCCGCTAGAGCCGTCAGCCAGACAGGAGCCGCTAGAGCCGTCAGCCAGACAGGATCTGCCAGAGCCGCCAACCAGACAGGATCTGCCAGAGCCGCCAACCAGACAGGATCTGCCAGAGCCGCCAACCAGACAGGATCTGCCAGAGCCGCCAACCAGACAGGATCTGCCAGAGCCGCCAACCAGACAGGATCTGCCAGAGCCGCCAACCAGACAGGATCTGCCAGAGCCGCCAGCGAGCCATGAGCAGCGAGAGCCGTCAGCCTGCCATGAGCGTCGAGAGCCGTCAGCCTGCCATGAGCGTCGAGAGCCGTCAGCCTGCCATGAGCGTCGAGAGCCGTCAGCCTGCCATGAGCGTCGAGAGCTGTCAGCCTGCCATGAGCGTCGAGAGCCGTCAGCCAGCCATGAGCGTCGAGAGCCGTCAGCCTGCCATGAGCGTCGAGAGCCGTCAGCCTGCCATGAGCGTCGAGAGCCGTCAGCCAGCCATGAGCGTCGAGAGTCGTCAGTCAGCCATGAGCTGCCCTTCAGCCTAGAAAGGCTAGATACCCAGAACTGCCCATCAGTCCAGAGCTGTCTCTCTGTCCGGAGCTGCCTTTCAGTCCGGAGTTGCCCCTCTATCCTGATCTCCCTCTCTATCTTTATCTACCTCTATATTCTTATCTATCCCTCTGTATTGATTTATCTCTCTGTCCCGGTGTTGTCCTTATTAGGTAGATTATTAAGAGGATTTTGTGGGGGGAAAAAGAGGGTGGACATTCTTGGAGGGAGGAAGCTAGGATGGATTATGGTGGGGTGGGAACCGCGCCCGGAGCCTGAGCCACCACCGTGGTTAGATGCCCACCCAGACCCTCTCCTAGACTTTGTGCTGGTGCGTCCGGAGTTCGCACCTTGTGGGGGGGGTAATGTCACGTTCCTGACCTATTTATGTTAGTTGTTATGTGTGTTAGTTGGTCAGGACGTGAGGTTGGGTGGGCATTCTATGTTTTCTGTTTCTGTGTTGGTTTTGGGTTACCTGGTATGGCTCTTAATTAGAGGCAGGTGTTTGGCGTTCCTCTAATTAAGAGTCATATTTAGGTAGGCGTTGTCACAGTGTTCGTTGTGGGTGATTGTCTCCTGTGTCTGTATGTATGTTCGTACCACATGGGACTGTAGCGTTTGTTCGTTTCGTTTCGTTTCGATGTCGTCTGTTTCCTGTACGTAAGTTTATGTTTAGTTATGTAAGTTTATGTTCAGGTTTCGTCAACGTCGTTTTCTTGTTTTGTAGTTTGGAAAGTGTTTTGTTTCGTTTCGTGTTGCCATCGCATTTATAATAAAGATGGCTTATTTCCCAAATGCTGCGTATTGGTCTGAAGATCCTTCTCTCCTCACCTCGTCCGAGGATGAGGAGAGCACAAGCCGTTACATAAAGGCCATCTTTTACACTCTAAATGTAATTTGAATGGTACAATTCTTGAATGGAAAATTCTCTTAACATTAATGGATAACTTAAAATAAGTATAACTTAAATATACATTAACCTCACCAATTAAAATAAATTAACATTATCTATAGAATGATATAACAATCAAAATAATAAATTCAGCAGCAGATTTTTAAACTAAGTATACATACCAACTAGAAAATAAGCAGCTGGAAAAGTGGAAATAAAAAGGCCTGATGGTGGCGCTAGAGGAAATGTCAAGAGATCACCAAATCAATAGGTTTCTTCCACTTGGGGTCTTGATTAGGCACAACAAAATGTATGGCAATCCAGCCATTACTTTGAGATATATCTTGTTCTCAGTCTGTTCTCCGTCTTGTTCTTAGCCTGTGGGCATCATGTGTGTAGTGATCCAATAGCCATCGTCATGACATTTAACAGTTATCACTGGCCCTTGCTCAGCCTTACTCACCAAGAGCCCAGCGCCAAGCCTTCTTGCTTGCAAAGTCACTGATCAGCTTGTTTTTCAACATCCTCACTTTGTCTGTCTCTTTCTGTGCAACTTCTCTCATTTTCTCCACCCTCATCATCTGCATTGGTACTGCCGGCACTGTCCTTCACCTCTTCCTCCACTTCCACACTCCTCCCTGACAAAACTGTATCACTTGAAGAGGGTCCTGGCTGTCTTGAAGAGTGTAAATGACGCATATGATAATATATCCTATAATATAATACCATTTGTAGTAACATCATAACCAAAGTTTCAGTTACTACCATTTTGTTGACTTAAATTTACTGCTCGCACCACAGAAAAAATTTAACAGCACTGAATCCTGCAAAAATATTGACCCAAAGTAACTGCAGTTGCTAATCCCCACCACCTGATATCAGTAAACGACCATATTTCAGTCTGCATCAAAGCCATACCTTGGCCATATTTTTTTATTTATCCTTTATTTAACTAGGCAAGTCAGTTAAGAACAAATTCTTATTTACAATGACGGCCTACCAAAAGGCAAAAGGCCTCCTGCGGGGACAGGGGCTGGGATTAAAAATAATAAAAATAATAAAACAATATAAATATAGGACAAAACACACAACAAGAGAGACCTAAGACAACAACATAGCAAGGCAGCAACACAACATAACAACAACATGGTAGCAACACAACATGGTAGCAGCACAAAACATGGTACAATCATTATTGGGAACTTACAACAGCACAAAGGGCAAGAAGGTAGAGACAACAATATATCACACAACGCAGCCACAACTGTCAGTAAGAGTGTCCATGATTGAGTTTTTGAATGAAGAGATTGAGATAAAACTGTCCAGTTTAAGTGTTTGTTGCAGCTCGTTCCAGTCGCTAGCTGCAGCGAACTGAAAAGAGGAGCGACCCAGGGATGTGTGTGCTTTGGGGACCTTTAACAGAATGTGACTGGCAGAACGGGTGTTGTATATGGAGGATGAGGGCTGCAGTAGATATCTCAGATAGGGGGGAGTGAAGCCTAAGAGGGTTTTATATATATATATATAATCATCAACCAGTGGGTCTTGCGACGGATATACAGAGATGACCAGTTTACAGAGGAGTATAGAGTGCAATAATGTGTACTATAAGGAGCATTGGTGGCAAATCTGATGGCCGAATGGTAAAGAACATCTAGCCGCTCGAGAGCACCTTTACCTGCCGATCTATAAATTATGTCTCCGTAATCTAGCATGGGTAGGATGGTCATCTGAATCAGGGTTAGTTAGAGGAAACCAAGTCTAGATTTAACTTTAGCCTGTAGCTTTGATATGTGCTGAGAGAAGGACCGTCTAGCCATACTCCCAAGTACTTGTATGAGGTGATTACCTCAAACTCTAAACCCTCAGAGGTAGTAATCACACCTGTGGGAGGAGGGGCATTCTTCTTACCAAACCACATGACTTTTGTTTTGGAGGTGTTCAGAACAAGGTTAAGGGTATAGAAAGCTTGTTGGACACTAAGAAAGCTTTAATGTAGAGCATTTAACACAAAATCCGGAAAGGGGACAGCTGAGTATAAGACTGTATCATCTGCATATAAGTGGTTGAGAGAGCTTCCTACTGCCTGAGCTATGTTGTTGATGTAAATTGAGAAGAGTGTAGGGTCAGGATCGAGCCTTGGGGTAGTTCCTTGCTGACAAGCAGTTGCTGAGACAGCAGATTTTCGGACTTTATACATTGCACTCTTTGAGAGCGGTAGTTAGCAAACCAGCCCAAAGACCCCTCAGAGACACCAATACTCCTTAGCCGGCCCACAAGAATGGAATGGTCTACCGTATCAAAAGCTTAGGCCAAAAATAGCAGCACAATATTGCTTAGAATCAAGGGCAATGGTGACATAATTGAGGACCTTTAAGGTTACAGTGACACATCCATAACATGAGGCGGAAACCAGATTGCATACCCGAGAGAATCAAATCAGATTTTATTGGTCACATACACATGGTTAGCAGATGTTAATGCAAGTGTAGCGAAATGCTTGTGCTTCTAGTTCTGACCGTGCAGTAATATCTAACAAGTAATCTAACAATTTCACAACAACTACCTTTTACACACAAGTGTAAAGGAATGAATAAGAATATGTACATATAAATATATGGATGAGCGATGGCCGAACGGCATAGGCAAGATGCAGTAGATGGTATAGAGTGCAGTATATACATATGAGATGAGTGATGTAGGGTATGTAAACATTATATAAAGTGACATGTTTAAAGTGGCTAGTGATACATTTATTACATCCAATTTTTTATTATTAACGTGGCTAGAGATTTGAGTCAGTATGTTGGCAGCAGCCACTCAATGTCAGTGATGGCTGTTTAACAGTCTGATGGCCTTGAGATAGAAGCTGTTTCTCA
Source organism: Salvelinus fontinalis (assembly GCF_029448725.1). NCBI lineage: Eukaryota > Metazoa > Chordata > Actinopteri > Salmoniformes > Salmonidae > Salvelinus > Salvelinus fontinalis. The sequence goes on along the minus strand of NC_074700.1, from coordinate 15,571,757 downwards.
GTCTCTCGGTCCCTGCTTTGATGCACCTGTACTAACCTCGCCTTCTGGATGATAGCGGGGTGAACAGGCAGTGGCTCGGGTGGTTGTTGTCCTTGATGATCTTTATGGCCTTCCTGTGACATGGGTTTATGGCCTTCCTGTGACAAGTGTTCTGGAGGGCAGGTAGTTTGCCCCCGGTGATGCGTTGTGCAGACCTCACTACGCTCTGGAGAGCCTTACGGTTGTAGGCGGAGCGGTTGCCGTACCAGGCGGTGATAGAGCCTGACAGGATTCTCTCGATTGTGAATCTGTAAAGGTTTGTGAGTGTTTTTGGTGACAAGACAAATTTCTTCAGCCTCCTGAGGTTGAAGAGGTGCTGTTGCGCCTTCTTCACCACGCTGTGTGGGTGGACCATTTCAGTTTGTCCGTGATGTGTACGCCGAGGAACTTAAAACATTACACTTTCTCCACTACTGTCCCATCGATGTGGATAGGGGGGTGCTCCCTCTGCTGTTTCCTGAAGTCCACGATCATCTCCTTTGTTTTGTTGATGTTGAGTGTGAGGTTATTTTCCTGACACCACACTCCGAGGGCCCTCACCTACTCCCTGTAGGCCGTCTCGTCGTTGTTGGTAATCAAGTCTACCACTGTAGTGTCGTCTGCAAACTTGATGATTGAGTTGGAGGCGTGCATGGCCACGCAGTCATGAGAATGCACCCTTGTGGGGCCCCAGTGTTGAGGATCAGCGGGGTGGAGATGTTGTTTCCTACCCTCACCACCTGGGGGCGGCCCGTCAGAAAGTCGAGGACCCAGTTGCACAGGGCGGGGTCGAGACATAGGGTCTTGAGCTTAATGACGAGTTTGGAGGGTACTATGGTGTTAAACGCTGAGCTGTAATCGATGAACAGCATTCTTACATAGGTATTCCTCTTGTCCAAATGGGTTAGGGCAGTGTGATTGCGTCGTCTATGGACCTATTGGGGCGGTAAGCAAATTGAAGTGGGTCTAGGGTGTCAGGTAGGGTGGAGGTGATATGATCCTTGACTAGTCTCTCGAAGCACTTCATGATGACGGAAGTGAGTGCTACGGGGCGATAGTCGTTCAGCCTGTGTGCCGAACCTTTCGCCAAAAGGTGGGGGAATACAGGGTCTCTCTGGATAATTACTTTTTGCCAAAAACAAGAAAATAAAGAGAAACCGTTTGTTTTATTAGTACATTGTAAAATAATATATACATTAATGATGATAGGTTAATCATTTAATTTTTTTTTTTAAATGTACCTAATGTTCCAATAATTTTTTAGGCCACCTGTCAGTCACAGGTCCTTAAACGAGTATACGAGTCCTCGTATACTTTATTTTAACTTTACTCAGAAGTAAATCCTGGCATTACATACTGTAGATCACATGGCATATTCCTCCCGCCGCCTGGCTACTGTAAAACACGGAACTGGAATCCCACAGCACGAATACACGGACTGGAAAATGGCATAATGTTCACTACATTACAGATTTCGCCATAAGAATGCCCATCCATGGATATCACGAAATTGGGGAGAAAAAAAGCGTAAAAAAATATGAAACCAAAAATAAAATATAAAGAATGCCCATTCCGTTCCTGAACTAAGTGGAATTGTGAGTGTAGAGCTCCCTAGGTGAGCCATGCTTACCTTTACTCCACGAGAACTCGGGTTTAGAGTTGCTGTCTTTATCTTGTGATTTTTGAAAAACAAAATCCGCGACACGTCTGCTGTAGTCCTTTAGTAGTGGACGACAGGTTGCGGTCACAGCAGTCATTTAGTTATGTAAAGGAGTTAATAATATATACCCAGTGTATTATGTTTGTGCGTGCCTATGTATACTATTTAGGTTATTATAGCACTTAAGTGTGCCTTTTAGTGTATAAGCCTTTTATGACAGTTAGTGATTATTAGTTAGTAAAACCTAAAATTGTGCCAGTGCATGTTAGTCAGTATTATGCCCAACCCTTTTCCGATGTTTGCGATTCCACCGTTCAGTTATGTAGTAATGCCCTAGTCATTAATGTGTTACTACTGCCACCTATTGGTACTTTAGAATAGGGCCTGTATCTGTAGTAAACTGTGCAGTAAAGTGATGCCTTTGAACTGTGGTTTAAATTGCAAGTGGTGTCATGTAATGTCGTTGTATAATTGTTGTATATTATTCCTGATATTAATGGCACTCTGCATTCCGCCTTCTCCTATAGGACAACCACACACAAGCACTATCACCTTTCCACATCCACAGTTATGGATCAGTGGCACAAGCAGGAGCCTTCCTAGTGATCAAGCCATAGCCCTGTACATATCATGCTGTTATTTACTGTCTTCTGTTCCTTCAGTAAACTACAAGCCAACCGCTCACCGTGTCTTGCCATCCTTGCGTTCTGACCGACGCCCAGAGGTGAACACACCCAAACCAAAGCAGAAACATAAGAGTAAAACAGAGGTGAACACACCCAAACCAAAGCAGAAATAAGAGTAAAACAGAGGTGAACACAACCAAACCAAAGTAGAAACATAAGAGTAAAACAGTCCTTTAGTTCTCCATTACACATACTATTTGTAAACTGATAAAAATTTCCTTAGAACTACAGTCATGAAAATAAATAAGTAATTTGGACACATGGATATTTGAGCTAAATTCCAACCACATGAATTGATAAAGGTAACCCAATTTAACAAATCACACAAAAAAAATGTACTTTGAAAATGTTATGCAAATAAAAACAACAACAATGCAATTTCCTTATGAGGAAAAAGTTTGTACACTGCTACATTTACCATCACATAAAATGTCTCAACTTTGAATCAGGTGCACCAAAACAGGTGCAAATTATTAGAAAATGATTATAGAGTAACTTGGGAGGGTCCAGCCTTTCATAAAGATCAGAAACTTGGTCTGGTTTGGTCTTGACCATATGGGTGTGTGGTAACACATCATGCCAAGATCAAAAGACCTACCCGAGGCCCTCAGAAGAAAGATTATTGATGCCCATGAGTCTGGGAAGGGTTACAAATCTATTTCTGAGCAATTCGAAGTACATCATTCCACTGTCCGACGGATTATCTACAAATGGAGAAAATTCCAGAACAATGGCAATCAGCCTAGGACAGGTTGTCCCACCAAATTCAGTCCAAGAGCTGACCGAAAAATGCTCATTACTGTCTTAAAGAACCATAGGGTAACATCAAGTGATCTACAGGCCTCTTGCCACAATCAATGTCAAAAGGAATGAGTAAACTGTCAGAAAGAGACTGCACAAACTTGGCCTACATGGGAGGTCAGGAAGGTGGAGCTGTTTGGCCGCAATGCCAGACGCCATGTTTGGCGAAAAAAACGAAACACTGCCTTTGAACAGAAGAACCTCATACCAACTGTAAAGCATAGAGGCGGTGGTGTTATGGTTTTTGCCTGCTTTGCTGCCTCAGGGCCAACTTGACATCATTGATTCAACCATGAATTCCATATTGTACCAGAGAATTCTTGAGGAGAATGTGAGGCCATCTGTCAAGAAGATGAAGCTCAACCCGAACATGGATCTTGCAACAAGACAATGATCCAAAACACACAAGCAAAGCTACAAGAGAATGGCTCAAAAAAATGAAATGGAGAGGGCCGTGCATGAAAGAAAACCTTTGACCATGACACAGTTGAAGCAGTACTGTAAAGAAGAGTGGGCAAAAATTCCTCCCAGTCGATCTAAGAGGCTGATAGACAGTTACAAGAAACGGCTAAATCAAGTTATTTCAGCCAAAGGGGGCAACACCAGCTATTGAAGCTAGCAGTTTACTTCTTTTTCCCACACTATGGAATTGCATTTCTGTTGATTTTTCAAATAATAAACGATTGCAAAGTAATGTAATTTGTTGAATTAGATTACCTTTATCTGTCAATAGTGTTGAAGTGAAGATTACATATCCATGTGTCCAAATATGTACAAAAAAAGACAACTTTCCAGGGGGTGTTCTTACTTTTTCACATGACTGGATATGACACAAAAGATGAACAATGCTTACAATTTGGAGTCTGCAAATTACCTCCCTAAACATGGGTTCTTCTAAGACTGCCATGTCATCATTGCAGCTGGCGATATCAACCATAGAAAGAATAAAGAAAAAGAAAAGTTAGGAGCAATTACAAAGAAGAATCACTTAGGACCCAAGGCCAAGGAGGACAATGGTTGATTTACTTTCAGTTTCACACGAGACACAGACAGACAGACAAACAGAGAGAGGGGTAGACAAAGAGAAACAGACACAAATAGAGCAAAGAGAGATGGAGAGACAGACAGACAGACACAGCCAGAGAGACAGAGACATACAGTGAGACAGCCAGAGACAGACATCCAGAGAGACAGAGACAGCCAGAGAGACAGCCAGAGAAAGACAGACAGACAGCCAGAGACAGACCGAGACAGCCAGACAAAAAGACAGCCAGAGAGACAGACACAGACAGCCAGAGAGATAGACAGTGAGAGAGACAGACAGGGATAGCCAGAGACAGACAGACAGTGATAGCCATAGAGACAGACAGAGAAAGACAGACAGCCAGAGACAGACCGAGACAGCAAGAAAGATAGCCAGAGACAGCCAGACAGAAAGACAGCCAGAGAGATATACAGCCAGAGAGGCAGACAAAGAGACAGACAGCCAGAGAGAAACAGAAATACACTACATGATCAAAATATGTGGACACCTGCTCGTCGAACATCTCATTCCAAAATAAGGGGCATTAATATGGAGTTGGTCCCCCCTTTGCTGCTATAACAGCCTCCACTCTTCTAGGAAGGCTTTCCACTAGAAGTTGAAAAATTGCAGCAGGGACTTGCTTCCATTCAGCCACAAGAGCATTAGTGAGGTTGGGCACTGATGTTGGGCGATTAGGCCTGGCTCGCAGTCGGCATTCCAATTCATCCCAAAGGTGTTCGATGGGGTTGAGGTCAGGGAACTGTGCAGGCCAGTCAAGTTCTTCCACACCAATCTCGACAAACCATTTCTGTATGGACCTTGTTTTGTGCACGGGGCATTGTCATGCTGAAACAGGAAAGGACTTTCCCCAAATGGTTGCCACAAAGTTGGAAGCACAGAATCGACTAGAATGTCATTGCATGCTGTAGTCTTAAGATTCCCCTTCACTGGAACTAAGAGGCCAAGCCCAAACCATGAAAAAAAGCCCAGACAATTATTCCTCCTTCACCAAACTTTACAGTTGGCACTATGCATTCAGGCAGGTAGCGTTCTCCTGGCATCCGCCAATCCTAGATACGTTCGTCGGACTGCCAGTTGGTGAAGTGTAATTCATCACTCCAGAGAACGCGTTTCCACTGCTCCAGAGTCCAATGGCGGTGAGCTTTACACAACTCCAGCCGACACTTGGCATTGCGCATAGTGATCTTCGGCTTGTGTGCGGCTGCTCGGCCATGGGAACCCATTTCATGAAGCTCACGAAGAACAGTTGTGAGGGAAAAATGATGTATTCACCTTATTTGTTGGATATGTAACAATTATTTACTTAACAAACAGTAAGATATTTCTGTCCTGCTAATGCTGAGTTTTATGGTGTCCACTCTAGCTTCCTGCAGGTAGTCTGGGCGTCGAGGACACATGGTTTTACTAGAGATCACTTGAGATGGATATCTTCGTGATGAAAACCAACAGACACATTCCATACTATTAGTGGTGCATGTGAGACGTCTGTCTCAAGGTCTGATTGAGCCTGCATTCCATAGACAAGATATGGTGTATGTTTACCCGGGATAGAGGTGGCCTGGAGGAGCAGAACAAAGGCCTCGGTATTCCTAATTATCCTGGCATCTGGGAAACTAAGGAGGGGTGGAAACAAGCATTCTGGGTATTAGCTATATAAACTGTGCATTGTCTGTAAAGGGAAGACTCTCAGCCTAACAGTCAGTCAAGACTGGTGGGTTGACGGTTTCATTATTGCAATAATTAATTGATATTAAATAAAGATGATTGTTTGAAGAAATGACCAAGTCTCTCTTAGTACTGAATTTCCACGACACAGTTCTTGTGCTGACGTTGCTTCCAGAGGCAGTTTGGAACTCGGTAGTGATTGTTGCAACCAATGACAGGCGATTATTACGCGCTACACGCTTCAGCACTCGGCAGTCCCATTCTGTGGGGTTGTGGTGGCAGAGCTGTTGTTGCTCCTAGACGTTTCCACATCACAATAACAGCACTTACAGTTGACCGGGGCAGCTTTAGCAGGGCAGACATTTGACGAACTGACTTGTTGGAAAGGTGGCATCCTACGACGGTGCCACGATGAAAGTCACTGAGCTTTTCAGTAAGGCCATTCTACAGCTAATGTTTGTGTATGGAGATTGCATGGCTGTGTGCTGGATTTTATACACAGGTCAGCAACGGGTGTGGCTGAAATATCCAAATCCACTCATTTGAAGGGGTGTATTTATATCAACGAATTGGGCACTATTCTCGAAAAATCCACAGCTCCTGGTGTTAGTCTCCACAATTCAGAGGTTTAATGCCTGCTCTTCACAGATGACCTGTACCTGCTGTCACCCACAGCACATGGCCTACAGCAGATCCTGTACCTGCTAGAGCAGTACTGCCAGACCTGTTCCCTGGCAGTAAAGACCAAAATATAAAAATTTATGATTTTCTAGAGAAGATCCAGATCTCAGGGAGTTAAACCAAAGTTCTCAGTTGGTACAAAATATATAGAGTACTGCACACACTACAATTACTTACGTTTAAAAACAAGCTCAACTGGACACCTAGAGTATATGAGGCAGTGAAGGAACTGAGAGGGAAAGCACGCAGGGCATTCTACGCCATTAAAAAACAAATTCAAATTGAAATATCTATTAACATGTGGCTAAAACTAATTGAATGTGTCATTGAACCAACTGCATTTCCTGGCAGTGAGGTGTGGGGTCCACTTGCAAAATAAGATTTCACCCAATGGGACAAACCCCCCATTGAAACCCTGCATGCAGAGTTCTGTAAGATTCTCCTATATGTCCAGAGAAAAACTACAAACAATGCATGCAGGGCAGAATTAAGCCAATATCCACTCATAATAATAACAAAAAAAAATAGCAATTCAGTTTTGGAAACATCTAAAATAGAGTGACCCCCTCTCATATCATTACCAAGCCCTGCAAATCCAAGAGCTAAGTAAAGATAAGAGCCCTCATCCAGCTGGTCCTAGGGCTGAATTCGCAAACCTGTTCTACTAACACACTGAAGCCTCAGGAACAGAACATCCAATCAATCAGAATAACCCAAATCACAACACAGTCAAAACAAAACTACATTACCTATTGGGAAACGCAACCACAAGCACAAAACAAAATGCAGTGCTATCTGGCCCTAAATCGGCAGTACACCGTGGCTAACTATTTGACCATGGTTACTGATCAAACCTTTAGAAAAATATTGACAAAGTACAGGCTTAGTGAGCACAGTCAACCACTGCACAACAGCAGAACCTGAGACAGAGCTGCATTTCCTGACAAAACGTAAAAAATATAAAACAATTTCAGTACCATTTCCCCAAATTTGAAACAGTTATTCAGGGTTTCAAATGCCTCCCTGATGAGAATAGGCTACCCGTCCTGTTGGGGGAGGACGCAGAGAGCTGTGGGTTGGCAGCGCACTACATTGCTGCCTGCCATAAGATGAGGGACAGTGTCTGACAGACCAACCAACCTATGTCCTCTATGCCATTGTTATTGTATGGTTATTTTTACCCTTGATTATTGTTGTTACTGACTGTCCCGTTGACAATCTTGATTGGTATTATTTTAATTATGTTCATATTGTAAATGTATCACTTAATCTCCAAAGTAAGCTTTGGCAATATGGACATAAGTCGCTCTGGATAAGAGCGTCTGCTAAATGACTTAAATGTAAATGTAAATTGTTACGTCATGGCAATAAAGAAAATTGGGGAGAGAGAGAGAGAGAGAGAGAGAGAGAGAGAGAGAGAGAGAGAGAGAGAGAGAGAGAGAGAGAGAGAGAGAGAGAGAGAGATCCAGGAAAAGAGAGAGAGATAGATCCAGGAAAAGACAGAGAGAGAGATAGATCCAGGAAAAGACAGAGAGAGAGAGAGAGAGATCAAGGAAAAGACAGAGAGAGATAGATCCAGGAAAAGACAGAGAGAGAGAGAGAGAGACAGACATCCAGAGAGACAGACAGCCAGAGAGCAGAACAGAGAGAGAGAGATCTTCTGCACAGATTCTGTCAGACCTGGGCCCTGACAGTAAATCTCAGTAAGACAAAAATAATGTTGTTCCAAAAAAGGTCCAATTGCCAGGACCACAAATACCAATTCCATCTAGACACCGTTGCCCTTGAGCACACAAAAAACTATACATACCTCGGCCTCAACATCAGCGCCACAGGTAACTTCCACAAAGCTGTGAACAATCTGAGAGACAAGGTACTATTTTTTTTTTATTTAACCTTTATTTGACTACGCAAGTCAGTTAAGAACAAATCCTTATTTACAATGACGGCCTAGGAACAGTGGGTTAACTGCCTTGTTCAGGGGCAGAACGACAGACAAGAAGGGCCTTCTATGCCATCAAAAGGAACATAAAATTCTACATACCAATTAGGATCCAGCTAAAAGTACTTGAATCAGATATAGAGCCCATTAGCTTTTATGGTTGTGAGGTCTGAGGTCCACTCAGCAACCAAGAATTCACAAAATGGGACAAACACCAAATTGAGACTCTATATGCAAAATTCAACAAAAATAACAAATAATGCATGCGGAGCAGAATTAGGCCGATATCCACTAATGATCAAAATCCAGAAAAGAGACGTAAAATTCTACAACTACCTAAAAGGAAGTGATTCCCAAACCTTCCATAACAAAGCCATCACCTACAGAGAGATGAACCTGGAGAAGAGTCCCCTAAGCAAGCTGGTCCTGGGACTCTATTCACAAACACAATCAGACCACACAGAGCCCCACGACAGCAATACAGTTAGACCCAACCAATAGCCTTAGTATTGAGAAAGGCCACAGGAGGCAGACCCATCTCTCAAGAGAAGACAGGCTATGTGCACTCTGCCCACAAAATTAATGTGGAACCTGAGCTGCACTTCCTAATCTCCTGCCAATTGTATGACCATATTACAGACACATACTTCCCTCAGATTACACAGGCCCACAAAGAATTAAAAAACAAATCCAACAAATCCAATTTTAATAAACTCCCATATCTATTGGGTGAAATACCACAATGTAAATATCACAGCAGCAAGACTTGTGACCAGTTGCCACAAAAAAAGGGCAACCAGTGAAGAACAAACACCATTGTAAATACAACCCATATTTTTGTTTGTTTATTTTCCCTTTTCTACTATTTGCACATCGTTACAACACTGTATATACAGTACACATAATGACATTTGAAATATCTCTATTCCTTTGGAACTTTTGTAGTAATATTTACTGTTCATTTGACTTTTGTTTATTATGTATTTCACTTGCATTGGCAATGTAAACATGTTTCCCATGCCAATAAAGTCCCTTAAATTGAAATTGAGAGCAAAAGAGAAAGACGGAGAAAGAGCCAGAGAGAGAGTAACCGGTTATACTACAACTCCCAGACTGCATTGCAACTCCCAGCATCCACTGGCTAACGATAGCAATTAGCAAGCCCAGACGAAGTCTAAATAGACATACCATTCCACATTTATTTTGGATTACTATCATGCTGTAATGCTCGTATAATACTGAATATATGTTCATACCATTGTCACCGATCAACTGAATTACACTCAAAATAGTTGTAATTCAGATGCTTATCTGGATGACGACACTAGCTAGCTAAATTGGCTAGCTAACCAAACCCATTATGATGGTTAGCTAGCTCGACTGCTACATCAGAAATAATTGTTTACAACAATAACAGCTGAGTTTAATCGTAGCAAATGTCTTAAACAACAGTCCAAAACAACATATAAGCCTGTTAGATAAAAAATAAACTATTATTATGAAATATACAGGCAAAATGCTAATTACTACGGAATCCGTCCAGCTGGTTATTCTTCTGCTCCTTGTTCTCTCTATGCAGTGGCTTTCCCTAACTGGAGACTTCCTTGCATCCACAAAATGACACATACCTCTCTAAGAGGGGTGATCGATGCCACCAAACATTATGAATATACTGACAAGATACACGTCTCTCTGCCCTAACAATGGGAGTCGTTGTCCACAAAGCGGCACGGCGGGTTGTCTAGTTCCCCTCTATCCCCTCTTTGGATTAGTGGATACATCTCATTATTGTAATCCTTTTTTGGATATTCGACGAGGGTTGTTGACAGCAACGCCTGTAACACAATGGAGAGAGACGCCTTGACATGAATATGCATAGCCATCTCGAGACATCTCCGATATAAAGTGTTTTTTTTTCTCAAAGCTGCCGGGATCCTACTTATATCAGTATATTCACACATAATAATTAGATACCTATACCTATTCACATCACAATTAAATATCCATAATTGTGATGTGTGAATAGGTATGGATATCTAATTTGTGTGTGAATAGGTATGGATATCTAATTTGTGTGTGAATAAGTATGGATATCTAATTGTGGTGTGAATAGGTATGGATATCTAATTGTGGCATGTATAGGTATAGATATCTAATTGTGGTGTGAATATGTATAGATATCTAATTGTGGTGTGTATAGGTATAGATATCTAATTGTGGTGTGAATAGGTATAGATATCTAATTTTGGTGTGAATAGGTATGGATATCTAATTGTGGTGTGTATAGGTATAGCTATCTAATTGTGGTGTGAATAGGTATGGGTATCTAATTGTGGTGTGAATAGGTATAGATATCTAATTGTGGTGTGAATAGGTATATATATCTAATTGTGGTGTGAATAGCTATAGATATCTAATTGTGGTGTGAATAGGTATGGATATCTAATTGTGGTGTGTATAGGTATAGCTATCTAATTGTGGTGTGAATAGGTATGGGTATCTAATTGTGGTGTGAATAGGTATAGCTATCTAATTGTGGTGTGAATAGGTATGGGTATCTAATTGTGGTGTGAATAGGTATAGATATCTAATTGTGGTGTGAATAGCTATAGATATCTAATTGTGGTGTGTATAGGTATAGATATCTAATTGTGGTGTGAATAGGTATAGATATCTAATTGTGGTGTGAATAGGTATAGATATCTAATTGTGGTGTGAATAGGTATAGATATCTAATTGTGGTGTGAATAGGTATAGATATCTAATTGTGGTGTGTATAGGTATAGATATCTAATTGTGGTGTGAATAGGTATGGATATCTAATTGTGATGGGTATAGGTATAGATATCTAATTATGGTGTGAATAGGTATGGATATCTAATTGTGGCATGTATAGGTATAGATATCTAATTGTGGTGTATAGGTATAGATATCTAATTGTGGTGTGTATAGGTATAGATATCTAATTGTGGTGTGTGAATAGGTATGGATATCTAATTGTGGTGTGAATAGGTATAGATATCTAATTGTGATGGGTATAGGTATAGATATCTAATTGTGGTGTGAATAGGTATAGATATCTAACTGTGATGTGTATAGGTATGGCTATGGAAACACAGGCAGTTTCAAGTACAGTATTCCTACTGGAGCTACTTTGCAGCACAAATGTATACCTTCCAAAAGGTATAACCCCCCACCTCTGACCCCTTAGCGTTTAGCCATATTTTCCAGTGTCATGTCCAGATACATGCTTTAGGCCTTTTGTTCATTACATTTCCTGTTTGCATACTGAACGTTCCCTAGATGAGTCTGGTGTTCTGAGAGGTGATTTGCTGTTTTACTGTTTTTTGTTCTTCCCCATGCCCCGTAATCCTGGGAGACGAAATCTGCAGAAAACTAGACCAGGGCATCATCATCACGGAGAAGGGAACGCAGTACTTCACGGTGTGTGGGTGTGTGTGTCTTTGTGTGAAGGGAAGTAACTTCAAGTAGCGGTGCAGTATAACAGGATTTTGTGTGTGTGGGAGTGGGAGAAAGAGAGAGTGAGAGGGGGAGAGCGACGGAGAGGGAGGGACAGGGGAGGGAGAGGGAGAGAGAGAGAGAAGTATCGCCAGGCGTCTGTCCAGTACAAGATGATCCTGGAGAATGAATCAAGGGGGAGGGGGAGGAGCAGTAGCGGTGGATGGTCTAAAGTTTACGGAAGGATAAGTACATTCTCAAGTATTTATAAATACCAACTTTTGAATGAAAACTGGCGAACCCATGTTTTGGGGCATATTTTGTGCATACGTGACATTTATAAATGTGACCCCTGGTGGTCCTAATTCTAAATTAGATTACAAAGTGATTATATCGATTGTATTATATTAGGATATTTTGACGTTTATTAATCAAGTAAATGATTTACTGGAAGTGGTTACATAAATGAGGCTATACTTCTCAGAGTAATATGCCAGTCCTGTATCAGAGCAGCGCGTGTTGATGGAGAATGTTATTGTTTAGCATGATGTTTGATTATTTTAGATACAATATATATCTCAAAAGCAGCCTATAGTATTCAGTTGAAAATGGAAACGTACTTCCCTTTGTGAATGTGGCGATTGCGCACTGTGCACACTGGTGCGCTTTTGGTGTTGGAAGACAGACAGGCAGCCAGAGAGACAGCGAGAGAGATAGAAAGAGAGAGGGTTAGAAAATAAGAGAGGGGTTTCTCATACACAGACATTGCATTGCAGTGAATGTCTTCGATGTACTCTGATTGAGTAGCCTAGATGACCACTCAATTGTTAAGCGTCTGGGGAAACTATAAGGCAGAAGCCATGAAGAAACAACTCAAATACCCTAAATACAGCATCAAGGAATAATGTCGATGTATAACGGGACTGGAGAAACGGGTGGAAAGGACTACACCTATGTACGGGTTTGTGCGTCGACCATCGCCTTCATAACATTGGCATTCTTCAACATCATCATTAACTGGACTATAGTGCGCGAGGATCGACTTCGGGGCCATGCGCGCTTTGTGTTGGTTTTTCACCTGTTGGTGTCCGCTCTGGTGTACTTCGGAATGTGTTCTGTTTTCTACCTCCAGATCTACTTCGACGCCAAGCCGGTGGCATCCATATGTGTGGCCATGATAACCGTCCTAATCACCAGCGCGTCCAATATCCTTCTGACTCTCACTGCTATGTCGCTGGACCGTTATTTTGCTGTCTGTCATCCTCTGTGGTACAGTTCTGTCTGGCAATGGCCTTGGCTAGTTGGGCTACTGACATGGGGACTCGCACTGGTTATCCCCCTAACTCTGCTCTCCAAGACAGAGATGCTCGGCAGTGAGACAAATGTGGAATGTGGAAGGGAACAGCTGAAGAAAGGTGGCCTGGAAAAAATATTGTTGATATCTGTGTGCACCGCGCTCATTCTGTACAGTTATGTAAGGATACTGTTTGAGGGGCGACGGTTGGGAGTGATGAATCGACGCAACATGGTCGGATGCAAGACCCTCGCCCTGCACGGTACTCAACTCGCCGTATACATCCTCCCCAACTTCATGAACTTTGTGCTAACAGTTCTCCAGAAACAAGGACACATTCAGCCGGGGACCAAAGAACTGTCTGCGGTGGTTAGTTTCGCCTTCTTTAGCTTGGCGCAGTGCGTCGCACCAATCGTCTACGGTTTGCGCAAAGAGGAACTCTTGGAGCAGGTGCAACGCCGATTCCCTTGTTGTTCCCGCCACCTGAAAAGCGTCCTGGGCCCGGTTTCCCAAAAGAATCTTAAGGCTAATTTCATAATAGAGCCCAAAAGCCTAGGTTCTAACGATGAATTTAGCCTTAAGATGCTTTTGAGCAACCGGGCCCTGGAGTGGACCTGGCGTGTCATAACGCCTTGTCTGCATTCCCAGCCAAGGTATGTGATCAAATATTTGTGGCTAAGATACTGTACATGCCAACAAGTGTTATATACTTTATGCACACTCATTAGGTGACCCCAGTGGCATGTATAATGATGAATGGATACATACTGAAAGACAATATGTGATGAGTAAATACTCACGGATGTAGACCAGCCAGAAATAGCAGGGATTATTACCAAAACCATATCTATTATTTTATACTGTATATTCTCTGACAAAGTTAAGAAAGTTGATCGTTGTCATTCGCTGTTTTGCCGTCTTCCTTTTTTGGACATCAGTTTTAGATCATGTGGGATGTGAGACTACAGACAAGCTATTCTTACCACATTGGAAATGAAACAATGTTTTGTAACAAACATCACATGGCTTCGGACACCTTTTATTTACTCAGACTTTGAATATTTGTCTTATTTCCCCAGTGAAAGAAGACTGACGTTCCAGACACTCATCTCACTGGAGCCCCCACAGACCCCCGTTTGAGGGGAATGATGAGAGCTAAGTAGCCACCGCTCCCATAACTTCACTACCCACGAGTACTTTTCCTGTGCTCCATAGACTGGGCTGAAGACATGTTGTACCAGACTGATACTGCCTTTCAGATGTCATGGAGACAGCGGTGGATGGGGGACATAGCAACCAGACGAAAAGGTGTCACTCTCACTATAAACATTTGAGACGAGTATCCATTTTCTGCTGATGAACATTCATACAGTACTCGGTTATCCAGCATCTGTACAAAGCTGTGAAAGTGCTTCTGTTCTACCCAGGGCGTAGTGACTTTATAGGCTTGGGCATCACTATGGACAGACCAGCCTCAGACAACCTGTAATGTGTTGACTGTACAGTGTCAGAGAGGATTCCAGCAGGAATTTGCCTTGTATTACAGTACAAGACCACCTGAACATCAGGATTGACTGCATGTGCATTGTGCAATATAACCTACTATGAAAGAGTTGATTCATTAATGATAACTGAAGCAGCAAAGTCTTCTTTTTTTGTGTGAGATAAAGTCAAGACAATATCTTTTATTTGAGATGAAAAGATCCCGATTCATTCAAACAAGAGCCAGATTGAACATTATTTCCCTTCTTCATCGCCATGTGAACCTCAGTGGCAGATTCTCTGTAATAAAAGAACTGAAACTGTGAACAGCATGTGATCTGGAGCAGTATTTGTATTTATTATGAATCACCATTAGCTGCTGCCAAAGCAGCAGCAGCTACTCTTCCTGGGGTCCAGCAAAATTAAGGAAGTTTATACAATTTTAAAAGCATTACAATACATTCACAGATTTCACAACACACTGTGTGCCCTCAGGCCCCTACTCCACCACTACCACATATCTACAGTACTAAATCCATGTGTATGTATAGTGCGTATGTTATCATGTGTGTGTGTATGCATGTGTCTGTGCCAATGTTTGTGTTCCTTCACAGTCCTCGCTGTTCCATGAGGTGTTTTTTTAATCTGTTTTTTAGATCAAATTTTACTGCTTGTGTCAGTTACTTGATGTGGAATAGAGTTCCATGTAGAACTGTGTGCCTCCCATAGTCTGTTCTGGACTTGGGGACTGTGAAGAGACCTCTTGTGGCATGTCTTGTGGGGTATGCATGGGTGTCCGAGCTGTGTGCGAGTAGTTTAGACAGACAGCTTGGTGTATTCAACATGTCAATACCTCTCATAAATAAAAGTAGTGATGAAATCAATCTTTCCTCCACTTTCAGCCAGGAGAGATTGACATGCATATTATTAATATTAGCTCTCTGTGTACATCCAAGGGCCAGCCGTGCTGCCCAGTTCTGAGCCAATTGCAATTTTCCTAAGTCCTTTTTTGTGGTACCTGACCACACGACTGAACAGTAGTCAAGGTGCACCAAAACTAGGGCCTATAGGACCTGCCTTGTTGATAATGTTAAGAAGGCAGAGCATCGCTTTTTTATAGACAGATTTCTCCCTGTCTTAGCTACTGCTGCATCAACATGTTTTGACCATGACAGTTTTCACTCTAGGGTTACTCCAAGCAGTTTAGTCATCTCAACTTGCTCAATTTCCACATTATTTATTACAAGAGTAGCAGCTCTGTGGTCAAACTCGCTTCACTTCAGTTTGTGTCTGACAGACTTGGCGCTAACGGTTCTCTCATAAAATCCATTGTGGTTTGCAGTGCACATCCGTTAATAAGGAAGGGGTTAATGTTTGTTATCTACACACAATCAGTGTTCACACATCACCTCAACTCATTCCTGTAAATGCCTGGTTATGTTCGGTAAAGGAGGATGTTGATGAAGTAAAACTAAAAGGATTAATATAGGTTTGTGTACCTGGCCTGCCTCTCAAATAAACAGAATTAGACTTTTATGATTGATGGGGGGGGGGGGGGGGGGGGGGGGGGGGGGGGGTACTACCAGGCTATATGGGATTGTTTTGCTATTGGATTTTGAATTTTAAGACACTTTGAAGTATCAAAAAAATCGATACATAATCTTTTGATTAAAAATAATTTTTGGCCTTACTGCTATTAGCCCATACAAATGCATTCAAAAACAGATTCACAACATTGGACAACAGATAGTCCCAAAAAGAAATCTAAAGGAAGTTTGTCCTGGAGTGTCTTTCCTATATCTGAGAGATATAAGATCAGGAAGCTTTTTTTTTTCAAGTATTTAAAACCCCTTATGTTTGCCACTAAACAGTCTCCATATACTTCCAAAAATTTTTCCGACATACCGGAGGACTTTCACACAAGTCTTGTGAGGCCTTTGGGTATCCTAGAGCAAAACAACCATGTACGTGTTAGTGTTAGTCACACCTTTACACAATCAGATCAGTGTGTAGCCCAAACTGTTCCTACGCTACAGCAAGAAGTTGTCAGATCAGCCGATTTTCAGATGTCTCATGGTCTGACAAACACAGCTCTAGCTCTGTCACCTTCCACCACAGAAACAGAAGCGTTACATAGGCGGTTGTGGTGGGTTGAGACGCATCCAATCTCTCTATCTTAGATTATGGGGATTTTTTATTATAGTAATTCGATTTATGCTGGGGCGCGGACATCGACCTTAATAAGGGAAGTTCAAGTGACAAAATGGATGTTTTTCAGTTAGACATTTTATTTATTTTCTCAACACATCACACTATTCTCCTCTAAACCCTATGGTACGCTGCACTGGCCAAGCTTCAAGACAATAAGCCAGCGGGATAATGTCTGCAACATTCTGGTGCAGACAGACAGACAAGACATTTACTTCAAAAGTCCTTGAACATTAGAGGAATCTACAGTCCTGTGAGAACAGGCACTGGCCAAATATGTGCGTGGGGTGGGTCTGGTTTAAAGAACACTCACTATTACCTGACAATTCTCCAATGAGAGTCAATTAAAACTATTATCTTCACTTAATAATGCACCTGGTAGCTTAACTAAATATTGCTTATTGCTAGCAATCTTTAAAAACAACATTGAAAGGAGCACTGTATGGCTAGCAGACATTCAGAACAGAGCAAATAAGAACCATGTGTTCACAATCCTGCTAGGGCAGCAGAAACTATGTTGACCCTATTACAGTTAATGAACCTGCTATTACTTTTAGCTGAGAAAACATCTGCACTTTGGTCATTGTTAGTCACAGTAGTTGTAAAATAATTATATTTTTTATTTATTTATTTTATTTATTTATTTATTTAACCTTTATTTAACCAGGTAGGCAAATTGAGAACACGTTCTCATTTACAATTGCGACCTGGCCAAGATAAAGCAAAGCAGTTCGACACATACAACAACATATTAACACCACATTTTTCTAAATCAAGTCACGAAGTGCTGCTGAACAGCATTTTGTTAATACGTTTCTAAGCCAAATATTTCGTCACCTAATATTAAAAGTTTGTTGTATGTACTGTATGAATTAATATGGACTGAAACTAAGCAGGACTAACCAACCATATAAAATATTATGAAGGTGCATGCATAGTCCCTTCAGAATGTATTCACATTCCTTGACTTTTCCACATTTTGTTGTTTTACAGCCTGAATTTAAAATTGATTAAAATTAGACTGTGTCACTGGCATACACACAATACCCCATAATGTCAGAGTGGAATTATGTTTTTAGACATTTTTACACATGTTATAATTAAAAACTGAAATGGCTCGAGTCAACAAGTATTCAACCACTGTTATGGCAAGCCTAAATAAGTTCAGGAGTAAAAATGTGCTTAACAAGTCAGATACTAAGTTGCATGGACGCGCTCTGTGTGCAATAATGGTGTTTAACATGATTTGTTAATGACTACCTCATCTCTGTACCCCACACATACAATTATCTGTAAGGTCCCTCAGTCGAGCAGTGAATTTCAAACACAGATTCAACCTCAAAGACCAGGAAGGTTTGCAATGCCTCGCAAAGTAGGGCACTTATTGGTAGATGGGTAAAAATAAAAAAGCAGACATTGAATATCCCTTTGAGCATGGTGAAGTTATTAATTACACTTTGGATGGTGTATCAATATACCCAGTCGCTACAAAGATACAGGTGTCCTTCCTAACTTAGCTGCCGGAGAGGAAGGAAACCGCTTAGGGATTTCACCATGAGGCCAATGGTGACTTTCAAACAGTTACAGATTTTAATGGATGTGATTGGAGAAAACTGAGAATGGATCAACAACATTGTAGTTACTCCATAATACTAACCTAAATGATAGAGTGAAAAGAAGGAAGCCTGTAAAGAACAACAAATATTCCAGGACATGTTTGCAATAAGGCACTAAAGTAAAACTGCAAGAAATGTGGCCAAGAAATGAACTTTATGTCCTTGATACAAAATGTCATGTTTGGGGCAAATCCAACATCACTGAACACCACTCTTCATATTTTCAAGCATTGTGGTGGCTGCGTCATGTTATGGGTCATCTGCAAGGACTAGGGAGTTTTTAGGATGAAAAAAACAAACAGAATAGAGCTAATCATATGCAAAATCCTGGAGGAAAACCTAGTTCAGTCTGCTTTCCAACAGACACTGGGAGACAAATTCACCTTTCAGCAGAACAATAATCTAAAACCCAAGGCCAAATATCCACTGGAGTTTCTTACCAAAACGACATTGAATGTTCCTGAGTGGCCTACAGCATGACTTAAAATCAGCTTTAAAATCTATGGCGAGACTTGAAAATGGCTGTCTAGCAATGATCAACAACCAACATGACAGAGATTTAAGAATTTTAATAATGTGCAAATATTGTACAATCCAAGTGTGCAAAGCTTTTACAGACTTACCCAGAAAGACTCACAGCTGTAATCTCTACCAAATATTATTCTAACATGTATTGTCTCAGGGGTGTGAATACTTACATAAATTCAATATTTTTGCATTTAATTTTCAATAAATTTGCAAACATATCTTAAAACATGTTTTCACTTTGTCATTATGGTGTATTGTGTGTAGATGGGTGAGGGAAAACACATCCACTTTCTTAAGGCACTCCAGAAGCCCAGCAATGCATTAATATATTCTAAACAAAATCCACAGATTGACATGGAAGGGCATGAATGTTTGAAGGGTTAGGGAAAGGGTGATACCTAGTCAGTTGTACATCTGAATGCGTTCAACTGAAATGTGTCTCCTGCATTTAACCCAACCCCTCTGAATCGGAGAGGTGCGGGGGGCTGCCATAATCGACATCCACGTCTTCGGCGCCCGGGGAACAGTGAGTTATCTGCCTTGGTCAGGGGCAGGACGACAGATTTTTACCTTGTCAGCTCGGGGATTCGTTCCAGCAACCTTTCGGTTACTGGCCCAACGCTCAGACTTCCTAGTTAGTTAAATTCTCTCATTCAGCTTACTGAATGCAAAATGTTATCAACATTGCATTCATGTTGCATTCATGGTACAAATCAAATTAAAAGAGGAGAACTGATCATACTAGCTTGCAGTGTTATACTAGGATGAACATTCAGATATACTATAGGACAATCCTGAAGACATTACATAAAGTGCATTCGGAAAGTATTAAGACCCCTTGACTTTTTGTACATTTTGTTAAGTATTTTTTTTTAAAATTGTCATAAAAAACAGGGTTTAGAATTGTTTGATAATAATAATTAAAAAATATAGAAAAAATTACATTTACATAAGCATTCAGACCCTTTACTCAGTACTTTGTTGAAGCACCTTTGGCAGTGATTACAGCCTTGTGAATGACGCTACAAGCTTGGCACACCTGTATTTGGAAAGTTTCTCACATTCTTCTCTGCAGATCCTCTCAAGCTCTGTCAGGTTGGATGGGGAGCGTCGCTGTACAGCTATTTTCAGGTCTCTCCATAGATGTTCAATCGGGGCTCTGGCTGGGACACTCAAGGACATTCAGAGGCTTGTCCCGAAGCCACTCCTGCGTTGTCCTGGCTGTTTGCTTAGGGTCATTCTCCTGTTGGAAGGTGAACCTTCGCCCCAGTCTGAGGTCCTGAGCGCTCTGGAGCAGGTTTTCATCAAGGATCTCTCTGTACTTTGCTCCGTTCATCTTTGCCTCGATCCTGACTAGTCTCCCAGCCCCTGCCACTGAAAAACATCCCCACAGCATGATGCTGCCACCACCATGCTTCACCATAGGGGTTGTGCCAGGTTTCCTCCAGACATGACACTTGGCATTCAGGCCAAAGCGTTCAATCTTGGTTTTATCAGACCAGAGAATCTTGTTTCTCATGGTCTGAGAGTCATTAGATCTCTTTTGGCAAACTCCAAGCGGGCTGCCATGTGTCTTTTACTGTGGAGTGGCTTCCGTCTGGTTACTCTACCATAAAGGCCTGATTGGTGGGGTGCTGCAGATATGGTTGTCCTTCTGGAAGGTTCTCCCATCTCCATAGAGGAACTCTAGAGCTCTGTCAGAGTGACCATCGGGTTCTTGTTCACCTCCGTGACCAAGACCCTTCTCCCCCAATTGCTCTGTTTGGCCGGGCGGCCAGCTCTAGGAAGAGTTTTGGTGGTTCCAAACTTAATCCATTTAAGAATGATGGAGGCCACTGTGTATTTGGGGACCTTCAATGCTGCATACATTTTTTTTGTACCCTTCCCCAGATCTGTGCCTCGACACAATCCTGTCTCGGTGCTCTACGGACAATTCCGTAGAACCCTCGGTTTGTGCTGTGGTGGAGATCTTTGTGGGCTATACTCGGCCTTGTCTCAGGATTGTAAGTTGGTGGTTGAAGATATCCCTCTAGTGGTGCGGGGGCTGTGCTTTGGCAAAGTGGGTGGGGTTATATCCTTCCTGTTTGGCCCTGTCCGGGGGTATCTTCGGATGGGGCCACAGTGTCTCCTGACCCCTCCTGTCTCAGCCTCCAGTATTTATGCTGCAGTAATTTATGTGTCGGGGGGCTAGGGTCAGTTGGTTATACCTGGAGTACTTCTGTCTTATCCAGTGTCCTGTGTGAATTTAAGTATGCTCTCTCTAATTCTCTCGTTCTCTCTTTCTTTCTCTCTCTGAGAACCTGAGCCCTAGGACCATACGTCACGGCAAACCGGGCATGAGGACTCCTTGCTGTCCCCAGTCCACCTGGCCTTGCTGCTGTTCCAGTTTCAACTGCTCTGCCTGCGGTTATGGAACCCCTACCTGTCCCAGACCTGCTGCTTTCAACTCTTAATGATCGGCTATGAAAAGCCAACTGACTTTTATTCCTGATTATTATTTGACCATGCTTGTCATTTATGAACATTTTGAAAATCTTGGCTCTCTCTAATTCTCTCCTTCTCTCTTTCTTTCTCTCTCTCGGAGAACCTGAGCCCTAGGACCATACGTCAGGACTACCGGGCATGATGACTCCTTGCTGTCCCCAGTCCGCCTGGCCTTGCTGCTGTTCCAGTTTCAACTGTTCTGCCTGCGGTTATGGAACCCCTACCTGTCCCAGACCTGCTGTTTTCAACTCTTAATGATCGGCTATAAAAAGCCAACTGACATTTATTCCTGATTATTATTTGACCATGCTTGTCATTTATGAACATTTTGAAAATCTTGGCTCTCTCTAATTCTCTCCTTCTCTCTTTCTTTCTCTCTCTCGGAGAACCTGAGCCCTCGGACCATACGTCAGGACTACCGGGCATGATGACTCCTTGCTGTCCCCAGTCCACCGGGCCTTGCTGCTATTCCAGTTTCAACTGTCCTGCCTGCGGTTATGGAACCCCTACCTGTCCCAGACCTGCTGTTTTCAACTCTTAATGACCGGCTATGAAAAGCCAACTGAAAATTATTCATGATTATTATTTGACCATGCTTGTCACTTATGAACATTTTGAACATCTTGGCATAGTTCTGTTATAATCTCCACCCGGCACAGCCAGAAGAGGACTGGCCACCCCTCATAGCCTGGTTCCTCTCTAGGTTTCTTCCTAGGTTTTGGCCTTTCTAGGGAGTTTTTCCTAGCCACCGTGCTTCTACACCTGCATTGCTTGCTGTTTGGGGTTTTAGGCTGGGTTTCTGTACAGCACTTCGAGATATTAGCTGATGTACGAAGGGCTATATAAAATAAACTTGATTGATTGATTGATTGAATTCCTTCGAGCGCATGGCTTGGCTTTTGCTCTGACAAATGTTTTATTTAATCCATTTTAGAATAAGGCTGTAACGTAACAAAATGTGGAAAAAGTCAAGGGCTCTGAATGCTTTCCGAAGCCGCTGTACATAAGCGCTTTAACATTCATAGTGCATTTGAGAACTCCAACCTCAATCCCATACCATTCAGTGCAGTCAAGTTCCAGCATTGGATTTCCAATTCTAGACACACATTCATAACCATCTTTGCATCGACCAGTTAATAATGGAAGTATATATTTCTCAGGATGGAGTCAGGTGTTATGTTCAGGAGTTGGCGCTATATGGAGGATAATATAACTGACTTAGAAGACAAAGAGCAGGGGTGGGAGAGATGGAGAGGTAGGTCAGAGAGGTAGAGTTCGGAATGGTAGGGGAAGGGAAAGAGGGGAGGATGAGAGAGCGGGTAAGAGCAGAGTTGATAAAGAGGAAAGAAGGAGAAAAATAGAAGGAGAGGAGAGAAATAAATGAAGAGGGAGGGAGGAGAGAGGGCATTTAGAAGCCCATTGAGCTGGAGGGGAGACCACCCCGCCGTTCTCCACCACAGCTGTAGAGATGGCCCTCGGGTTCTTGAAGATCTGCTTGGAGTTGCTGGGGCGCAGACACTTGCATGATCCTCTCATCGGCCTGACAGAAGGAGAGGAGAGAAATAGGGAAGGAGAAGAGAAGGGGGAGAAAAGGTTAAATGAGTATGATGGGGAGAAAGGCAGATGGAATACTTGTCTTCATCTATAATCAGACAGAACCTTGCACCTGCACACCTCCATTACAACAGGTCTCACAATTCTGATGCTGGGCCGACAGGTGACCCTGACTCAGGGAGCGGAACGCCCTGGGAACCAAACACACACAGTGTGAAGATGAATGTGTCTGTGTGAGTGTGTAGGTGGGTGAGAGAGAGAGATTGTGTTTATCAGTGAACTACTTTATACCTAGACAGGAAGACCACCATGGCGTACAGGTCAGCGACAGTCTTCAGCACAAACTGCTCATCTGTAACAACGACAAACTTACAGTCATACCATCAAACATAGTTTTAATTGATACAATCACACAACTACCATATTCACCACCATTCACTCACCTAAAGTAGGATCCTCTTCCTGTGTTTGAGGAGCGGCTCTTCAACAAGGGCTCCAAACTGCTCAATGGATGGAATTGTTTACAGAATACAGACTGAGAGAAACCATAAAGGAGGCAGAATGAGCAAGATATATAACAGATATAAAAGACCAACCAAGTATACAGGTATATAAACAAACATCCATTTCATCCATACTGACAGACAGATCAGTATGTCTCTCTCTATTACATTCACCAGTTCTCCACTGGTGGCCAGTTCTGGGTGAACAGTTCCATGCAGTGTCAGCCCTGTGTCCAAACCGGCCTTCTTACACAGAGAGAGAGGAGAGATGTGTTCATAAAGTGTGTGTGTGTACTGCGTATTTTGAAGGAGTGTGAATGCGTCACCAAGCTCTTGGTGAGTTCTCCAGCCAGCTCCCTAGTGTTGCCCAGTGGTTTCTTCAGAGCCATCTATAGGCTCCTCAGCTGGTTACCAGCATTCTGTACACACACACTTTGTTTTTTTGTATAGCTAGATTCACGTCTTAATGCTATAGTGGTGTAATTCTATAATGGTGGAGTAATGCTGTAATAGTTATTGCAGCTAATACAGTCCATACAGGAAGTTATTGTACTTAATAGAGTCCATACAGGAAGTGCTATTACATAGCACAGGAAATGCTATTACACAGCAGAGGAAATGTTAATACAACAGTGCACTCACTATCAAACGGAAAACACGTCCTGTTCACAACAGTACAGTTAGTGACTTTACATTCTGATAAAAGACTGCTGAGTAATTATCAGCACTTACACAGAATTATTATTAGTAACAGAGAATTGTAGCCTCGTATGTCTTATCAAATCTTTGCTTCCTAGTATTCTACATATTAACCATTGAACCTCTGTTGTGCCACGAATAGCCAGATTATGACATTGGTCCCTTCGAAGATCCGGAAGATTCTTAGACATTAGAACTTGCTCGACTCTGGAATCCTGTATCCAAGCAAACACACACACAAACAGAACATGTCAAAATGTCAAGTTAAGGAGGTTGGCTCTGAAAATGTAGCTAAGACTGACTACCAATACTATTCATGCATGAAGCTCAATTGAACAATTTAGACATTTTACTTTCTAAACTATCCATTGAACAGTGAACCATTTGGCCAGTTGGATGCTTCACGCATGAATATTATTGGTAGTCAGTCTTAGCTATATGATGCAACAGAGCCTCAGCTTGCATTGAGGAGGTTATGTGACACTATCGCTCTGAGAAGACAGTGTGCACAGTGGAAGAACTATGATGTCTGTTCTAAAAATAGACTGGGTTATACATACTGTAAAGCAGTGGTTCTCAACTGGTTTCAATCGTGACCCAAATTAAAGCAGGTCGTCTTAGTCGCAAACTAACCCATTCAAAACTTCCCGCGACCACCCACCAGTTGAGAATAGCTACTGTAGAGTCCACCGCCCTCACATACACATTGGCCAGATGTAAGTTAGAGTGGCCATGGTGTGGTAGCGATATCTTCCAGTAATACTTACCTGACATGCTGTATTCCATAGACTAGTGGTAACAGTACAACTAAACAAGTAATAAATTACGAATTGCAGCAGTTGCCAGTTGCGGTGGTACAGGGGAACTACATGGTGTGCAGGCTTTTGCTCCATCACAGCACTAACACACATGATCGATTAGGCCTGGTCGAATCGTGTGAATTAGTGCTGGGCTGGAACAAAAGTCAACCCACCCTGGGGCTCTCCTGGACCAGGGTTAGTGAGTACAATTGTAATCTGTTACGTCTTGTGCATAGATTTTATTGGCTATTCCACCTGCACACGGAATATGCTCCATATTACCACCTTTGTTGACAATGTTAAGATCCACAAACATCTTAGTCAGGACCTTTACAAACAGTGACCTACATTGTGTCTGGTGTATTTATAGCACAGCGAGTCGTCTTGTTTCTACCCTCACCTCCAGCTATCTTTTCCTTAACACCCCTACAATGTTTCCACCACCCCCTTACAACAGCCTGCTGTTTCAACACGAATGAGGTTTCTGAGCTGTGTGGTGTTGCTGTGCGTGTGTGTCTATGTGTGTCAAAGGCTGCGTTCACAGAGGCAGCCGAATTCTGATATTTTTTTCCACTAATTGGCCAAGGACATCCGATCTTTTCACATCCAATCTTTTTTTTTAGAGCCAATCTGATTGGTAAAAAGACCAATTAGTGAAAAAAATATCAGAATTGGGCTGCTTGTCTAAATGCAGCCTCTGGGGCCTGGTGGTTGTTCTGTAACGTGACATGCAGCGCTCAACCACACCAAGAACGATGAGTGTTCTCAGAACTGAATAACAAATAGACTGCATTCTGAGACATCTCACCTTCATGAAGCCAATGCCTCCCATGATCTGAATGCACTCGTAAGTTACTGTCCACGCTGCTTCCTGTCAACAGAGACAGAGCAAACACGCAAACTCACACACCGCATTCATTTCTCAAGCAGGTTCCCCCCTACATTTCAAAAAGCATAACTGACACAGCATTTCCACTTCCCTTGTTTACGATCATGTCCCGACAGCAAGGCTTCCACAGAATAAGGAAGACCACACATAAACATAGTGAAACAAAATGTCAGATATTGTAATGGTGTCCAATGGATGGGTGTGAATACTTAGAGACAACCCTGCTAGCACATACTGTTCGGAGAACCATATTTTCTGAGAGGTTGTAGAGAGTGTGGTTATCCTATGGTTATTTTTCATACAATCTTCCCACAACTTTCTGGGAGTGGTGAAGGATAGTTGCTTGGCTTTGGAACATTCTCAGCACATTAAAGAAACTTGACAAAAAAAAGTAATTTTCTTGATATTTCATTACTTTAACAGAATGTTTCTTAAAAGTTGAAACATGGTTACATTTAATTTAAATGTTGGTAATGTTCTAGGAATGTTCTCTAACAGGTTGGACATTGGGAATGTTCTCAAATAGTTCAGGGAATGTTAAGAAACAACGTTCTCCTGTGGGAATTTCAGGACTTCAGCATATAGGTTTCCTCATGTTCCAACGATTTTAAGAATACTTTCCATAATAACCACAAGAAAACTTTAGTAACGTTCAGAAAACATATCCATTCCCCCGTTCTCAGCATCAACAAAAATCGATCATCTAACTTGTTAAATGTGTTGAGGTGTGTGGGGCACGCACACTAATCTTAACGAATGCTTGTTTCCTTTGAAATGGGGTCTGTTTGAATAAAATTGTTACAGGCTTTGGTTTTTCCATTTCTATTTCGAGGCTGGACTGTTAGCACGTGGGGCGCACCAATTTGGTGGAACCTCGTTAGTCAGTATATGTTACACGTGTGCTGGTTTGTCATTGTGTTAGTGGGAAGGTGTTTCACCTGTGCTGGCCCAGGTGATATTTAAGAGTGGCTGGTCCAGTGCTCTGGTTATCTTGAGCGAGGTGGAGAGTTAACACCTTTAGTTGGAGCTCCCCATTTAATTTCTAGACAAACCCTCCTTTATCTGAGCTTCCCTGTTTTTGTTGTGCTCCACTTTTTGATTTGCTTTCTGTCTTTACGTTTGGTGTGGGTTTTAATTAAGTTAGCCTGTTCTTGGGCAAATGTAGTGGGCGCTCATGGCTGGTGTCTTTTAGGTCCAAGTTGTTGTTGCTAAATTGTTGTTGCTAGTCAACTTTCAGTGGACACCCACATGAGTGTCTTACAGAACCCCTCCTAAAACCCCAACTGTTTAGTTTTGGTTGTGGTTAGTTCCCCCTTCTGTTTGAGCGACATTATTTAATTTTCTTGCTGGAGAACATAAGGTTTGTATGATTTAAAAAAAACATGGCATGCTAGCTCCATCCTGGTGGTGCAGTGGACTAATTCCAGAGAACAGAAGATCAGAGGTTCAAATCTTACTGACGCCGTGCCACAATAATGTAAATTAATGTAAAGCAAATGAATTTCCAAGTGTCTTCTCTGTGCTTGGAGTTCAACACAGTTAACCCAAACTAAGCTAGTAGAGTTATTGAGTTATTCTCAGAACATTATTTAAATTACCTTCAAATAACCTATAATTTCCATTCTCATAACATTAATAAAACCTCCCAGGAAAACTTTCAGGGAACCACAGTAAAACGTTCCTAGAACCTCCCTGCAACCTAAAAATGTAAGTTCTGAGAACAGGCAAAAGTTTCACTGCCATTCTCAGAACATTTAAAAAACATTGTTTTACTGGTGAGGAAACTTTGTTACCAGAACCATTGGGAAACCAAAAATGTACGTTCCCACAACTTCCAAGGAACCAACTGACCATGTTCCCACAAATCGTGTAGGCCATGGACTGTAAAAAGACCCCTACAAAATTAAAAGAAGCACATAATGTGTGTGTCTGTGTGTGTGTGTGTGTGTGTGTGTGTCTGTGTGTGTGTGTCTGTGTGTGTGTGTCTGTGTGTGTGTGTCTGTGTGTGTGTGTCTGTGTGTGTGTGTCTGTGTGTGTGTGTGTCTGTGTGTGTGTGTCTGTGTGTGTGTGTCTGTGTGTGTGTGTCTGTGTGTGTGTGTCTGTGTGTGTGTGTCTGTGTGTGTGTGTCTGTGTGTGTGTGTCTGTGTGTGTGCGTGGTTCCTCTGACCTCTATGACCACCTTCTCTTGGACGGTTCCGTAGTTGTGGATTTAGTTGCCAAACTGGTTCCTGTTGGCTGTGTGGTCCACCTGAGGGAGACATCCAGTCCATATGAGCAGAGGGATCTGGCTTTTAAAACCTCAATAAATACTCAAAGTATAATAATGTAAAGTATCATAACCTCAACGTACAGTAAGCTAGTAGTTTTTCCTTGTCATCATTCTTCTCAGACTTACATGTTTTGGTGCCCATAAGGAAATGCACATTTTAAAAAGATAGATTTTGAGTGAAGGCACAAATTAATTAGTTGTCATAAATGGAGGAAGCTCATACTCAGTCTAGCTTTGTCAGAGAGAGAGGAATATAAACAATAAGAAACATCACATCTTGAGACACCAGCTTCAAATTACCTCAATACTGGGACTTGTTCACGTGTTTTCGGGGCAGGGCATTTAGCAATGGAGGAAGCAAAAGGCAGATGCGAGGCCTTAACCAAAGATTCTAGGTCTCACAGAGAGCTGCAACTACAACCCACGAGTTGTGAGCTGAAGTCTTGCCTTGCAAAAATACAACCAACCACAATAGGAGAGCTGAGACGGGGGCTAGAAGTAGCAAAATAACTAAACTACTGAGAAATACCAACCACAGACTCCACTAGGTCTACATTTGTGGTGACTGTGGTGATAGCTATGAAATAGTATGTGCATACATTTTTTTAAATAATCTGTTAGGCTATACTGTGTATTGTTAGTTAGCTACAACATTATCTAGCAATTATTCTATGATATTTATTTGTATATTCCATGTCCTCCTTTTAAATCAGATGACTTTATTATTCTTTATTGTGAATCTGTAAGATTTGGCAGAAATGCGTATAGAGCAATATCTAAAAAGACAAGTTGATCGTGCTGCACCCTGAAGCTTTCACAGGATATGGCACTGCAAAAACAGGTGCCAGTACAATGCATGACAGCGAAATTCCCCCCACCCACTACCAGGGGAAACACGTGTGGCAAAATAAAAGGCGGCAGTAGAGTGAAGCAAATATAAAATACTAGGCACCTAGAGAGAAGCCCATCTCACCACTCAACACGCGTGGCGTCATGCCCAGTGTGGGTTACCTGTTGTCATTACCAACATGGCTGGGCTCCAATCCTAAACTACCCTGAACAAAAATATAAAATCGCAACATGCAACAACTTCAAAGATTTTAGTGAGTTAAGGTTCATGAGTTAAGATCAGCCATCAGAAAATCGCTCTGCCTTGTACAACTGAAATGGGGATTAATCCGTCAAGAGCACACTTCTCCAGCATGCCAGTGGCCATCGAAGGTGAGCATTAACCCACTGAAGTCGGATACGACGCCAACCTGCGGTCAGGTCAAGAACCTGGTGAGGACAATGAGCATGCAGATGAGCTTCCCGGAGACGGTTTCTGACAGTTTGTGCAGAAATTCTTCAGTTATGAAAACCCACTGTTTCATCAGCTGTCTGGGGGGCTGGTCTCAGACAATCCCACAGGTGAAGATGCTGGATGTGACGATCGTGTGCTGGCGTGGTTACACATGGTCTGCATTTGAGGCCGGTTGAGTTGTGAGGCCGGTTGGTCGTAGGGCTGTTCAGGTGACCATATTACCGCCACACTAGTGGTCAATAGTCATGACAGCAGTCAAATTCCACGTGACCGTTTAGTCGTGGTTATTAGGCTTCTCCAAGCTCTGATGCTGCTGATGGTCATTAGTAGTCTACCACACATGCTAACTGCCTGGTAGTCAGCAATCTATTGTCCCTCTAATCACTCTGACATCAATGCAAATGTGATCAAAAATCAAATAAAACACTTCATGAGAGCCCATGAGCTCATGTTGCGCAACATTTCTATAGGATATGCAATTGCGTAAGAAAACAGAGTGATGGAGCTAATAAAAATACAAAGATCCCATCTGCTTTCTATAGGTTAGGCCTACTATATTTATTTCTCAACTTCCTAATATTAAGCACATTGCTTCTCTTCACAACAATGAACCACGGGGAAAAGTGTCCTCCATTTGCTATTTAAGTGCATAGATGACATGTCTTTTTTCCGCTGCCCCTGTTTCGAGACAGGTGCATGATTATGGTCCATTCTAAATCAAAACATATTTCACACATATATTATTTATTATATGTAAAGACAAGATTAAATCAAGAATAGTCTGATGGGTGACAATATTATCTATCACTTGTGAATGATGCCCAGCTTAAGGCAAGAAACAGAGCATGCCTTTTTTGTGACTTTTTCAAATCATAGTCGCACACCACATGTAGCCTAGCCTATATGTTTTGATAAGGTTTGTATTACAACTAAAGTAGCCAAATAACTTCTTGAAATGAAGCACATTAATCCAGGTAGAGCCTAACTGGAATACAAACGCAGCGAGTGAGTTTAAAGTTTGGGGA
This sequence comes from Salvelinus fontinalis, assembly GCF_029448725.1. NCBI lineage: Eukaryota > Metazoa > Chordata > Actinopteri > Salmoniformes > Salmonidae > Salvelinus > Salvelinus fontinalis. The sequence continues at coordinate 15,541,146 of NC_074700.1, read as the reverse complement.
AGATCAATTTCACCATAAAAATGTACCTTTATAATAAAAGCATTACTCACATGAATCAAATTTGCTTTGAGAATGGTGTTTCCCCGCAAATGGAACATTCACGCTTATGGCCTACTGCCGTGTGTGCATTGCAACATTTTAAGCTAAACCTTCTGATCTGTTGCATCAGCTTCGTTATATAAAAACGTTTTTTTGTGCTAGTGGTTGTATTAATTTGGGATCTATCGCATCCCACAACTGTCCCAGACTATGTTTGGAATATTTATTTCTCACACAGAATAGGTCAACTTTTGTACTATGGGGGATAGTACACTGCTCAAAAAAATAAAGGGAACACTTAAACAACACAATGTAACTCCAAGTCAATCACACTTCTGTGAAATCAAACTGTCCACTTAGGAAGCAGCACTGATTGACAATAAATTTCACATGCTGTTGTGCAAATGGAATAGACAAAAGGTGGAAATTATAGGCAATTAGCAAGACACCCCCAATAAAGGAGTGATTCTGCAGGTGGTGACCACAGACCACTTATCAGTTCCTATGCTTCCTGGCTGATGTTTTGGTCACTTTTGAATGCTGGCGGTGCTCTCACTCTAGTGGTAGCATGAGACGGAGTCTACAACCCACACAAGTGGCTCAGGTAGTGCAGTTCATCCAGGATGGCACATCAATGCGAACTGTGGCAAAAAGGTTTGCTGTGTCTGTCAGCGTAGTGTCCAGAGCATGCAGGCGCTACCAGCAGACAGGCCAGTACATCAGGAGACGTGGAGGAGGCCGTAGGAGGGCAACAACCCAGCAGCAGGACCGCTACCTCCGCCTTAGTGCAAGGAGGTGCACTGCCAGCGCCCTGCAAAATGACCTCCAGCAGGCCACAAATGTGCATGTGTCTGCTCAAACGGTCAGAAACAGACTCCATGAGGGTGGTATGAGGGCCCGACGTCCACAGGTGGGGGTTGTGCTTACAGCCCAACACCGTGCAGGACGTTTGGCATTTGCCAGAGAACACCAAGATTGGCAAATTCGCCACTGGCGCCCTGTGCTCTTCACAGATGAAAGCAGGTTCAAACTGAGCACATGAGCACATGTGACAGACGTGACAGAGTCTGGAGACGCCGTGGAGAACGTTCTGCTGCCTGCAACATCCTCCAGCATGATCGGTTTGGCGATGGGTCAGTCATGGTGTGGGGTGGCATTTCTTTGTGGGGCCGCACAGCCCTCCATGTGCTCGCCAGAGGTAGCCTGACTGCCATTAGGTACCGAGATGAGATCCTCAGACCCCTTGTGAGACCATATGCTGACACATGCACATTTGTGGCCTGCTGGAGGTCCTTTTGCAGGGCTCTGGCAGTGCACCTCCTTGCACAAAGGCGGAGGTACCGGTCCTGCTGCTGGGTTGTTGCCCTCCTACGGCCTCCTCCACGTCTCCTGATGTACTGGCCTGTCTCCTGGTAGCACCTGCATGCTCTGGACACTACGCTGACAGACACAGCAAACCTTTTTGCCACAGTTCGCATTGATGTGCCATCCAGGATGAACTGCACTACCTGAGCCACTTGTGTGGGTTGTAGATTCCGTCTCATGCTACCACTAGTGAGAGCACCGCCAGCATTCAAAAGTGACCAAAACATCAGCCAGGAAGCATAGGAACTGAGAAGTGGTCTGTGGTCACCACCTGCAGAATCACTCCTGTTTTGGGGGTGTCTTGCTAATTGCCTATAATTTCCACCTTTTGTCTATTCCATTTGCACAACAGCATGTGAAATTTATTGTCAATCAGTGTTGCTTCCTAAGTGGACAGTTTGATTTCACAGAAGTGTGATTGACTTGAAGTTACATTGTGTTGTTTAAGTGTTCCCTTTATTTTTTTGAGCAGTGTAGATTGACATAAGCTAGTGCTTTTGCTGTTCGTTAGGTCTACTCATCTTGTTGGCTGATGAAAAGTAAATGTGGACAGTTCTTCCAATAACTTCAATATTGGATAAACAACTCTGGACAGGTACATCTTCCTTGTCTTACATACCCCTAATACATATATAGAACAAGCAATGCCTAATATATACAAGACAATCACAATATGATACATAATAGACACCAAGACAGACCGTATCTATCCCGGGCATTTTCTTCTCACTTACGACTTTTGAGACATGCCACCATTTTGCATTTTTTCAATGAGAACTTGAAACTGCCTATGGAGGTTATACATTTCAAAATCTTTGGAAGACTATTCCAAAGAATGCCAGCTGTGTACAAAAAGGTTTCCTTCCCTCATACCAATATTAAATCTAAAAAAAAATGTCAGTTTCACTCCTTCTAGTGGAATAGTTATGGGTATCCCGGACCAAGTTAAAGTAGTTACATAGGTACCTGGGACCATACTATGGACAATCTGATGTACAAGACACAATTTAATCTGCGAGACTCTCTCCTCCACTTTGAGCCATCGATGGCTTTCAAAGTGGGAACAATCAAGATGAGTACGTGCTAAAAGTTTGTATAAATATTCCTGAGATGTCTGCAGTTGGTTTTTAATTATCTTAGGTGCACTATTATACCAGGAAGAGCCCCTGTCAATGCCACCATTGCATTCTTAAACAGAAATGTTGAGGTTTGTGCCAGAAACCAAGTTGTATGGTTCACTTTGGAGAGAACGCTTTGAACTATGTTCTCCCCTGTCAGATGGTTATCTAGCACACATCCAAGATAATTAAATGTGTCTTTTGCTGGGACCACTATGTCACCTACTACCAACTTACATTCAGGGGATTTCCTCAGTTTCTCTTTGTACACATACAAGATGGGACTGTTTTTCCAAGGTGAAGTGACAGTTATTGTCATATAGCCATTTACTGACAATCAGAAGTTCACCACGGAGGACTTTCAACCACATTTTTGTCTTTGTGTGAAACCAACAGCGCAGAATCATCTGCATGGAGGACAAGTTTTAACTTCCTGACTGATGTCTTCAGATATTGCTTCAATATATCCACATCATTTTCCTTCCTCATGACACCATCTATTTTGTGAAGTGCACCAGTCCCTCCTGCAGCAAAGCACCCCCACAACGGTGCTGCCACCCCCGTGCTTCATGTTTGGGATGGTGTTCTTCGGCTTGCAAACCTCCCCCTTTTTCCTCCAAACATAATGATCTTTATGGCCATTTTGTTTCATCAGACCAGAGGACATTTCTCCAAAAAGTACAATCGTTGTTCCCATGTGCAGTTGCAAACCGTAGTCTGGCTTTTTTATGGAGGTTTTGGAGCAGTGGCTTCTTCCTTGCTGAGCGGCCGTTCAGGTTATGTCGATATAGGACTCGTTTTACTGTGGATATAGATACCTTGGTACCTGTTTCCTCCAGCATCTTCACAAGGTCCTTTGCAGTTGTTCTGGGATTGAATTGCACTTTTTGAACCAAAGTACGTTCATCTCTGAGCAGTATGACGGCTGCATGATCCCATGGTGTTTATACTTGTGTACTATTGTTTGTACAGATGAACGTGGTATCTTCAGGCGTTTGGAAATTGCTCCCTACGGATAAACCAGACTGGTGGAGGTCCAAAATGTATTTTCTGACTTCTTGGCTGATTTCTTTTGATTTTCCCATGATGTCAAGCAAAGAGGCACTGAATTTTGAAGGTAGGCCTTGAAATACATCCACAGGTACACCTCCAATTGACTCAAACTATGTCAATTAGCCTATCAGAAGCTTCTAAAGCCATTACATAATTTTCTGGAATTTTCCAAGCTGTTTAAAGGCACAGTCAACTTGGTGTATGTAAAGTTCTGACCCACTGGAATTATGAAACAGTGAATTATAAGTGAAATAATCTGTCTGTAAACAATTGTTGAAAAAATTACTTGTCATGCACAAAGTAGATGTCCTAAGCAACTTCAAAATCTACAGTTTGTTAACAAGAAATTTGTGGAGTGGTTGAAAAACAAGTTTTAATGACGCCAACCTGTGTATGTAAACTTCCGACTTCAACTGTGTGTCACACACAGTGCATTCAGACCACTTGACCACTTATTCTAAAATTGATTTAAATAGTGTTTTTTCTTCATAAATTTACACACAATATCCCATAATGATGAAGCAAAAACAGGTTTGTAGAAATTTTTGCTAATTGATCAAATAAAATACTGAAATATCACATTTACATAAGTATTCTGACCCTTTGGGCTCCTGAGTGGTGTAGCGGTCTAAGGCACTGCATCTCAGTGCTAGAGGCGTCACTACAGACACCCTGGTTTGAATCCAGGCTGTATCACAACTGGCCGTGATTGGGAGTCCCATAGGGCGGTGCACAATTAGTCCGGGTTCGGCCGCTGTAGGCCGTCATTGTTAATAAGAATTTGATCTTATCTGACTTTCCTAGTTAAATAAAGGTAATTTACTCAGTACTTTGTTGAAGCACCTTTGGTAGCGATTACAGCCTCAAGACTTCTTGGCTATGAAGCTACAAGCGTCATGAGTTTCTCCCATTCTTCTCTGCAGATCCTCGCAAGCTCTGTCAGGTTGGATGGGGAGCGTCTCTGCACAGCTATTTTCAAGTCTCTCCAAAGATGTTTGATCATGTTCAAGTCCGGACTGGCTGGGCCACTCAAGGATATTCAGACTTGTCCCGAAGCCACTCCTGAGTTGTCTTGGCTGTGTATTTAGGGTCGTTGTCCTGTTGTAGGGTGAACCTTCGCCCCAGTCTGAGGTCCTGAGCGCTCTGGAGCAGGTTTTCATCCAAGGATCTCTCTGTACTTTGCTCCGTTCATCTTTCCCTCGATCCTGACTAGTCTTCCAGTCCCTGCCGCTGAAAAACATCCCCACAGCATGATGCTGCCACTACCATGCTTCACTGTAGGGATGGTGCCAGGTTTCCTCCAGACGTGATGCTTGGCATTCAGGCCAGAGTTCAATCTTGGTTTCATCAGACCAGAACATCTTGTTTCTCATGGTCTGAGAGTCCTTTAGGTGCCTTTTGGCAAACTCCAAGTGGGCTGTCATGTGCCTTTTACTGAGGAGTGGCTTCCGTCTAGCCACTCTTCCACTAAGGCCTGATTGGTGGAGTGCTGCAGATATGGTTGTCCTTCTGGAATTTTCTCCCATCTCCACCGAGGAACTCTGGTGCTCTGTCAGAGTGACCATTGGGTTCTTGTTCATCTCACTGACCAAGGCCCTTGTGCTCTGATTGCTGTTTGGCCAGGTGGCCAGCTCTAAACATTTTCCATTTAAGAATGATGGAGGCCACGGTGTTCTTGGGGACCTTCAATGCTGCAGATTTTCTTCGGTACCTTTCCCCAGGTCTGTGCCTCAACACAATCCTGTCTTGGAGATCTACGGACAATTCCTTCAACCTCATGGCTTGGGTTTTGCTTTTTAGCAAAATTCTGAAAACCTGTTTTCACTTTGTCATTATGGGTTATTGTGTGTAGATTGATGAGGGATTTAAAACAATTTAATCCATTATAGAATAAGGCTGTAACGTAACAAAATGTGGGAAAAAGGAAGGGGTCTGAATACTTTCCGAAGGCACTGTATATACACATACAGTATATAGCCTCCTAATATTGTACTATCTGTGTGTTGCTTCATTGGCCTGGGCTATTGTTTGAACTCAAGACCAGATTGATCTCAGTTTGTCAGTGTCACTCATTCCGGTCTATTTGTGTGGCATTAAAAAAAGATTCAGCTAATGTCTTCTATCATGTAAACTATGTAGAATTGAATGAAATGTAGCCTAGTGGTTAAGAGTATTGAGCCACTAACCGAAAGGTCTCCGATTCGAATCCCTGAGCTGACTTCGTGAAAAATCTGTCAATGTGCACTTGAGCAAGGCACTTAATTGCTCCTGTAAATCGCTCTTGAAAAGAGCATCTGCTAAATGACAAACATTTTTACTAAAATATCAAGGTTCCTGTCTATGTAAGTGGGTGTTTCCTCTCGCGTAAGCATGCTTTTCCCACGAGCACACGGTTCCTCCATAATATTATGCTCAGCTCTGGTCTACTTATTGTTCCCTCAGCTCACCCTACCCGCCCTGAAAAGAATGAACCAGTGAGACGTCTCGCCCTTTGCCGCCCCCTCCGTAGGGCAGGGGCCAGAGATCGCTGCCCACAATTCAGGGCATTCCTGCATGTGGACCAAAAGAAGTATAAAGAGATGATGCAGGAAAGCCCCGAATTCAGGCCGCAATTGCACGCCATTCTCCACCTGTCAACAGACTTCTACAGCATGAGAAACATGGAAGTCAACAAAATATAACTCACTCAAAGAAAATTCCATCTACTGTGCTGGAAAGTGTGTTAATAATTATCTATAAAAACCATTTACATATACAAGAGAAAAAACAATTGTCTTTGGATTTCAGTCTATTACACATTTATTCTCAAATACAGAAACAAAAGTGACAATGAAATCAAACAAAAATGACACCCCAATGTGACACTGCTATACTTTGAAACTATTGACTTCATTTAGCACCTTTATGGTTCGGTTATACATCCTCATCTCTTGTGGACAGATATCTGCATTTTGTTCTGGGTTAAACAAGATTATCTTCAATATATATATATATTTTCACTCGTACAAAATGGACGCTTACGTGCGTCAGTAACATACAAAGTATGAGGAGGGGATCACAGTTATTTAAAGCGAAAACTCATGATTCAATCCCAAAAGTACCATTTTTGGTGTGCCCTCTTCTTCCTCCCAGTACCATTTCCTATACCACATAGTCCTAGACAGTGTTACAATACATGGCACCCATTCTTGTCATTTGAGGTATCTATCCTCTGAATACTAGACAGAAGTTGGCCTGTACCTTAACATGAACCATTCTGTACGATTGCATTTAAAACTAGTTGGCACACAAATTCATACAAAATAGGATACTTCACTTAACGTCCCACTATGTTCATAAATCAATGAAAACATGACACATTTCACCTTTTCAAATGGTGAATGCACCAATTTGTAAGTCGCTCTGGATAAGAGCGTCTGCTAAATGACTTAAATGTAATGTAAATGTCTTCTTCCCTATAGAAAATAAGAGCAAGTGGCGCCCTCTACTGTTCTAGTCCTCAATGACACTTGGCGACGACTCTTCATTTGGCCCGTTAATATGTTACTTCGGTCAATTCAATGAAAGACCAGTACTGTTCCTCACACCCAGCCAGTCAGTCCCAGGTAGGAAAAACAAACACGATGCTAAAAGGTAAATCAGTTAGAAAACACACAACAGCTTCACAGACGGTGTGTGAGAGGCAGAACTAAACCAATATACATGCTTGAAATCAAACAAGAGTTGCGGCTTATCTGATATGGAGTCCAGCAACATGTTGGAGTCATAAGATATGTGGAACGTTGTGGGGGGAGTTGCTGCTCCTAGATCTGACCTCTTGATTGTAGGTCTGTCTAGCTAAACGGTTAGGAGGGAAAACAACCAGACTTGAAAATATGCCAGTATATTTAAGAGGGAAACCAGACGTTATGCATTTCACGTCTTTTACGATACTGTGCCAAAATTCCTCTGACTCACTGTTGAACCCAGTTTTTACCAGACTAGAAATGAGCGACACCAATCTACTAGGGCCTAATCAGACCACAAGTTAATTACCACCAGACTAGAACAGTCAGTCATCCAGAGAGTGGAATACTCCTAGACCTCACACAAATGGTCAATCACCTCACAAGCACACACACACACACACACACACACACGTCATCAGACTACATGACATCCACAAAGAACTCGCTGGGGTTGCCCATTGCTAGGTGGAAGGACTGGCGTGAGGCGGTCAGCTCAGGGGGCACAGAGCCCAGGTCACGGGTTGGGGGGGCCCCGGGTGGTCCTCCAGGGACAGCGGAGGGGCCCAAGCCTGGGTGCATGGGGACCGAGGGATGGTGCTGGTGGAGGTGTCCCATGTTTGGGTGTCCCATGTGTGGATGTTGGGGCACCATCATCACCATCATAGGGTTGTAGGGCATGGGCATCCCGGGAGGGTAGGGGGACATGTGGGGGGGCATGCGGTGATGATGCGAGCGCTGTGATGTGTGGCTGTGTTCGCTGGGCGTGGCCGAGCCGTGGCCACGCCTCAGGCTGCTGCGGACAGAGTATTCCGATTCGCTGCCGCTGCCCGAGCCCTCCCCTTCCCCTCCAGAGGGGGACTTCTCTCCTCCTCCTCCCCCACCCACCACCGTGCTGCCAGGACCTCCCTTAATTCCCCGCCGCCTCTCGCCACCCTCACTCTTTGTAGATCCACTGCTCCGACTCCCTAGGGGGAAAAAAACAGGTCGGAACTGGTTAGAACGGGTCAGGGGAGTATAGAACAAGTTCAAACAGCTTAAAACTGCCAGCTCTCATACATGTCACTGCCAGCTCTCAATGCAGTCACAATTTGGAAATTAGCCACCAAATGTGACACCCTCCCCGACCCTCTTTCCCTACTTCCCCTCTCACTCTGTCTCTCTTTCTCTTTACCTCCCCTCACTCTGTCGATCCCTCCCTCCCCTTTGGGCTTACCTTCGCTGTGCTGGCTGGCTGTGCCCGTGCTGCCTGGGGCGAAGCTGTAGCTGGACAGCTCGTGGTAGGGTGGGGGTTGACTGGAGTAGGGGTGAGGGTGGGGGTACTGGAAGGAGGGGAAGGAGTGTAGCAGGGGCCAGGGCGTGACCCCCGGGAGGGGCAGGGGGGCCAGGGTGTCTTGGTCAGAGGCCCCACTGGATCCGTCGTTGTCGTTCAGGGACAGGTTGGCCATGTCTTGGGGGGAAAGAGGGAGGAAGAAGAGAGTAGAGAGGGAGGGGAGAAAAGGAGAGAGGTCAAGTTAAACTGGTTATATTTTGATTTGAAATCAAAATGTTTCATATGAAGCCACCTTTTATTTTGAGGGGATTTTCGTACACATCTTTAACTGTTTAGAAATGAAAGCACTTTAAGTATCTAGTCCCTCCGTTTGAAGAAGTGTTTGGACAAATTCACTTGTAGTGTATTAAAGTAGTCAAACGGTATTTGGTCCCATATTCTTAGCCCGCAATGACGACGTCAAGCTTTTAACTAAAAACGTTGGATCCAAGATGGCGTAGCAGTCAGATGTCCTTTGTCCTTGTCCTGTCCCGTGTATATATATTTTATATATTTTTATATATATTTTTTTCTTCTTAAAAACTCAACTTCAAAACACTCTCCTGCAACCCACCTCACCAAATGTGGTGCGGATCTGTTTTTTTTCCCCCTCAAAGGTATTATTCACCTCGTATCCGAAATCAACAACAGAAGCTAGCCAGAAGTTAGCCAGCTCACAAGCTAACGTTAGTAGTTCAGCTAACCACAGCTAGCGCTCATCAGCTATCCTTTAGCTCGGAAAACTATTGCCAGTTTTGTACAACGCGACTCAGACCAGAGCATACCAGACCTTTTTTCTCTCCATATCCCCGGATTTTTACCGCAAGCTCTGGACATTTACACCTGGATCTTGCAGCTAACCAGCTGCTATCCAAGTGACTATTGGCTAACATCAATTCCGGAGCAAACACCAATTATCCCGGAGCTAGCCAGCTGAAGAGTTCCATCAGCCACTCCTGGGCTACAATCACCTATCCGGACCCGTTTACTGCCGATGCGGAGCCCCACCGGGCCTTCACGACTGGGATACCGTCGTTATCTGCCCGAGGGAGTTATTCAACTGGCCCCTCCATCGCGACGTAACCCGAACGCCCATATGCTAACTGCGGCACGCTAATCGTTAGCTGTCTTGAGCATATCGGCTGCTATCTGAACAGACAACCTCTCATTCGCCATCGCCATCCGGCTTGGATTCTCTGTCGACACGACCACGTCTGGTCTGCAGACGAATAGCCCATCCGCTGTGCCCTCAACCGGCCTCCGTCTGAGCAGACCTCCCCCCGGGCTACTAACTTTAAACGCCGCGGGCTAGTTTAGTGGAGGCCTCACTGCCCCATCTACGGCTGCCCCCTGGACACTATGATCACTTGGCTACATAGCTGATGCCTGCTTGACTGTCCATTAATTCACGGTACTCCATTCCGTTTATTTGTGTTTTATCTGTCGGCTCTGTGCTTTAACTCAGGATCTGTGTGTAGTTAATCCGACCCTCTCTGCCTAGCCGTCGCCATTTTTACCTACTGTTGCTGTGTTAGCTGACTAGCTGCTGTTTTATCACCTGTTGTATTAGCTAGCTCTCCCAATCAAGACCTGCAATCACTTTACGCCTTACTGCATGTCTCCCTCAAATATCAATATGCCTTGCATACTGTTGTTCAGGCTAGTTATCATTGTTTTGGTTTGCAATGGACCCCGTAGTTCCACTCTCCGTACCTCTGATACCTCCTTTGTCCCACCCCCCACACATGCGGTGACCTCACCCATTGAGACCAGCATGTCCAGAGATACAACCTCTCTTATCATCACCCAGTGCCTGGGCTTGCCTCCGCTGTACCCGTGCCCCACCATACCCTGGTCTGCACATTATGCCCAGAATCTATTCTACCACGCCTATAAATCTGCTCCTTTTATTCCTTGTCCCCAACGCTCTAGGCGACCAGTTTTGATAGCCTTTAGCCGCACCCTCATCCTGCTACTCCTCTGTTCCTCGGGTGATGTGGAGGTAAACCCAGGCCCTGCATGTCCCCAGTCACCCTCATTTGTTGACTTCTGTGATCGAAAAAGCCTTGGCCTCATGCATGTCAACATCAGAAGCCTCCTCCCTAAGTTTGCCTTACTCACCGCTTTAGCACACTCCGCCAACCCTGATGTCCTCGCCGTGTCCGAATCCTGGCTTAGGAAGGCCACCAAAAATTCTGAGATTTCCATACCCAACTATAACACTTTCCGTCAAGATAGAACTGCCAAAGGGGGAGGAGTTGCAATCTACTGCAGAGATAGCCTGCAAAGTTCTGTCATACTTTCCAGGTCTATGCCCAAACAGTGGGAACTTCTAATTTTAAAAATTAATCTCTCCAGAAATAAGTCTCTCACTGTTGTAGCCTGCTACCGACCCCCCTCACCTCCCAGCTGTGCCCTGGACACCATCTGTGAATTGATCGCTCCCCATCTAGCTTCAGAGTTTGTTCTGTTAGGTGACCTAAACTGGGATATGCTTAACACCCCGGCAGTCCTACAATCTAAGCTTGATGCCCTCAATCTCACACAAATCATCAAGGAACCCACCAGGTACAACCCTAAATCCGTAAACATGGGCACCCTAATAGACATTATCCTGACCAACTTGCCCTCCAAATACACCTCTGCTGTCTTCAATCAAGATCTCAGCGATCACTGCCTCATTGCCTGTATCCGCCACGGGCCCGCTGCCAAACGACCACCCCTCATCACTGTCAAACGCTCCCTAAAACACTTCTGCGAGCAGGCCTTTCTAATCGACCTGGCCCGGGTACCCTGGAAGGATATTGACCTTATCCCGTCAGTTGAGGATGCCTGGTCATTCTTTAAAAGTTACTTCCTCACCATATTAGACAAGCATGCTCAGTTCAAAAAATGCAGAACCAAGAACAGATATAGCCCTTCGTTCACTCCAGACCTGACAGCCCTCGACCAGCACAAAAACATCCTGTGGCGAACTGCAATAGCATCGAAGAGCCCCCGCGATATGCAACTGTTCAGGGAAGTCAGGAACCAGTACACGCAGTCAGTCAGGAAAGCAAAGGCCAGCTTTTTCAAGCAGAAATTTGCATCCTGTAGCTCTAACTCCAAAAAGTTCTGGGATACTGTAAAGTCCATGGAAAACAAGAGCACCTCCTCCCAGCTGCCCACTTCACTGAGGCTAGGTAACACGGTCATCACTGATAAGTCCAGGATAATCAAAAACTTCAACAAACATTTCTCAATGGCTGGCCATGCCTTCCTCCTGGCGACTCCAACCTTGGCCAACAGCCCCTCCCCCCCCGCTGCTACTCGCCCAAGCCTCCCCAGCTTCTCCTTTACCCATATCCAGATAGCAGAGGTTCTGAAAGAGCTGGAAAACCTGGACCCATACAAATCAGCTGGGCTTGACAATCTGGACCCCCTATTTCTGAAACTGTCCGCCGCCATTGTCGCACCCCCTATTACCAGCCTGTTCAACCTCTCCTTCGTATCATCTGAGATCCCCAAGGATTGGAAAGCTGCCGCGGTCATCCCCCTCTTCAAAGGGGGAGACACCCTGGACCCAAACTGTTACAGACCTATATCCATCCTGCCCTGCCTATCTAAGGTCTTCGAAAGCCAAGTCAACAAACAGATCACTGACCATCTCGAATCCCACCGTACCTTCTCCGCTGTGCAATCCGGTTTCCGAGCCGGTCACGGGTGCACCTCAGCCACGCTCAAGGTACTAAACGATGTCATAACCGCCATCGATAAAAGACATTACTGTGCAGCCGTCTTCATCGACCTGGCCAAGGCTTTCGACTCTGTCAATCACCATATTCTTATCGGCAGACTCAGTAGCCTCGGTTTTTCTAATGACTGCCTCGCCTGGTTCACCAACTACTTTGCAGACAGAGTTCAGTGTGTCAAATCGGAGGGCATGATGTCCGGTCCTCTGGCAGTCTCTATGGGGGTACCACAGGTTTCAATTCTCGGGCCGACTCTTTTCTCTGTATACATCAATGATGTTGCTCTTGCTGCGGGCGATTCCCTGATCCACCTCTATGCAGACGACACCATTCTGTACACTTCCGGCCCTTCCTTGGACACTGTGCTATCTAACCTCCAAACGAGCTTCAATGCCATACAACACTCCTTCCGTGGCCTCCAACTGCTCTTAAACGCTAGTAAAACCAAATGCATGCTTTTCAACCGTTCGATGCCTGCACCCGCACTCCCGACTAGCATCACCACCCTGGACGGTTCCGACCTAGAATATTTGGACATCTATAAGTACCTAGGTGTCTGGCTAGACTGCAAACTCTCCTTCCAGACTCATATCAAACATCTCCAATCCAAAATCAAATCTAGAGTCGGCTTTCTATTCCGCAACAAAGCCTCCTTCACTCACGCCGCCAAACTTACCCTAGTAAAACTGACTATCCTACCGATCCTCGACTTCGGCGATGTCATCTACAAAATAGCTTCCAATACTCTACTCAGCAAACTGGATGCAGTCTATCACAGTGCCATCCGTTTTGTTACTAAAGCACCTTATACGACCCACCACTGCGACCTGTATGCCCTAGTCGGCTGGCCCTCGCTACATGTTCGTCGTCAGACCCACTGGCTCCAGGTCATCTACAAGGCTATGCTAGGTAAAGTGCCGCCTTATCTCAGTTCACTGGTCACGATGGCTACACCCACCCGTAGCACGCGCTCCAGCAGGTGTATCTCACTGATCATCCCTAAAGCCAAAACCTCATTTGGACGCCTTTCCTTCCAGTTCTCTGCTGCCTGCGACTGGAACGAATTGCAAAAATCTCTGAAGTTGGAGACTTTCATCTCCCTCAACAACTTTAAAAATCTGCTATCCGAGCAGCTAACCGATCGCTGCAGCTGTACATAGTCCATCTGTAAACTACCCACCCAATTTACCTACCTCACCCCCCATACTGCTTTTATTTATTTACTTTTCTGCTCTTTTGCACACCAGTATCTCTTCTTGCACATGATCATCTGATGATTTATCACTCCAGTGTTAATCTGCTAAATTGTAATTACTCAATTTATTGCCTACCTCATGCCTTTTGCACACATTGTATATAGATTCTCTTTTTCTACCATGTTATTGACTTGTTTATTGTTTACTCCATGTGTAACTCTGTGTTGTTGTCTGTTCACACTGCTATGCTTTATCTTGGTCAGGTCGCAGTTGCAAATGAGAACTTGTTCTCAACTAGCCTACCTGGTTAAATAAAGGTGAAATAAAAAAATAAAAAAATTTGCAGTTGGTTTTGGTTGTGTTTTGCCCTATAGTTACTGAATGGTAACTGGAGTCATTTTCTTTCGAAGTGAGTAGATGAATGGATTCTCGACTTGAGGGGGACGGGACGAATAGATATATAAAATGCTTTTACTTCTAAAATTGTAATGAAAACACCCTGAAATAAAAAGTCACATTCTGTACTCTCTCTCATAATGTTACATTTTTAGCTGCACTGCCCAAATACATACAGACGAGAGTGTATAAGCATCAACCTTTCCACAAATACCTTATCCTAAATAAAATCAAAAGGAATTAAAAGTGTTCAGGTTTTTCCCTGTACAAAAGTCCTCCCCCCATAAGTACTCACAGTTCTCGCAGTCGCTGAAGTCTCCGAAGATGTAGTAACACTGCTCTGAGAAGGTGATCTTGTTGACTGTGTGGCGGATGAAGCCGGCCTTCAGCAGGTTACTGGCATACTTCCGGGCCTCGCGGCGGTCCTGGAAGCCCTCGATGTGGTGGTAAAGCCACTCCACCACGTCAGAACCTGGACACACACACAGGGATGAAAAAAAAAGGAGAAAAACAGGAGATGTGTTCCATCAGTTCGACCCCCCCCCATCCACAGCGTCACTATTGTCCCTCAGTGTTCACACCCTCTCTCACCCAGGAAGGCGTTGGGGATGGTGATCTTGAGCCACATCCTGTCTCTGACCTCAAGGCCAGACTCCGGGGACGCCATGGCCTTAGCCACCGACGACATGTCAGAGTGGAGGGACAGGTTAAAGTCATCAAAACCTGGAGAGACAGAGAAGGGGTAAGAGAAAGAAAAGGAGGGAGAGAGAGACGAGGAGAGAGAAATAAAGACATGGAGATTTAAAAAAAGGGTGGGGGGTTGTAGGGAGGGAAAAAGTAGGGGGATAGAGGAGGAGAGAGAACGGGAGGGGGGACAACAGAGGGAGGTAGACAGCCATCATTGACCACATAAAACAATGAAGACCAGAAGAGAAAGACAGATGTGGCTGGTGCTTCCTGTGCCATGGCCGAGTTTATAACACCTGGCACACGAAAAAGGGATGGATAGACCACAATATAAAAAAGATGGCAGAGAGAGGGAGGGCAGAGACGAAAGAAACAGAAGACAAACAGATGAAGTAAGAGACAGCAGACGGGGGTCAAGGAGAGAGAGGGAAAGAGTGAATGGAGGAGTTGAACGGAGCGTGAGAGTAGGTAAAGTTGAAAAGAGAGAATGCTAAAATAGAGAGACTGAAAAAGAGATAGAAAGAGAAAAAGGGTACTGACGTTCTGTCTCAGTGACGGAGGAGGAAGAGGTGATGGTGCTGAGAGCGGAGCTGGCGGTGTAGGGGGGGTAGGCCCCCGTCAGGGCCACCGAGTGGTTCACCCACACTGCTGGGTCTATTGGCCGGATCGGCTCATCTACAGAGAGAGGGGGGGGGGGGGGGGGGGCAAAATGTCTAATTTATTCATTTGAAACATAATTTATTTGACATTTCAGAGGATAATGTATTGATGGCACCACTATATAAATGTGTCTTCCATCTATCTCTACGGTAGAGACGAGGCGTCCAGCTTACTACTCACTGCGAGGGAGTGTGAAGTAGCCCTGAGGTGACGGGTCCCAGCACTTGGCCACTGTCAGGATGATGGGTCTGAGAGAGAGACAGGTCATCACCACCATCATCATCACATGTCAACTGACCAGACATTTCCCACTGAGAACAACTGGTTGGGAATGCCAATGAGAACGTATTTATGTCAGCCACTGACCCCGGTTTGTGTACGATCTCCCTCAGCACACGCACGGCGTCATCGTTGCTCATGTTCTCAAAGTTGATGTCGTTCACCTTGATGAGAAAGCCAGAGTCAGTAAACATTAATGGTTCAATCTTAAGTCAGGAACAAATGACACCAGTAGTATCATGGCTATCTAGTGTCATCCTGTAGTCCCCCGGGCGACCCCACACCTGTAGCAGCATGTCCCCGGGTTCGATGCGTCCGTCTGCTGCCACCGCCCCTCCCTTCATGATGGAGCCGATGTAGATGCCCCCGTCGCCCCTCTCGTTGCTCTGCCCCACGATGCTGATACCCAGGAAGTTGTACTTCTCTACAGGGGGGGGGGGGGGGGCAAAGGAGACAAAGAGATTGGGAGATTAGGCTTTGTCACAAAAGGCACCCTATTCCTTAAATGGTGCACTATTTTGGACCAGGCCCAATAGGGAGGTCAATAGGGCAGAAGTGTGTGAGAGGGGTGGATTTCTATAGCCTGATCGATGAACACGCGTTTCATTTCACGTCACAGAATGTGAGCTATTGCAATGCCAGGCTGGTTTCACCAGGCTAGGATTTCTGGGCCATTTCGAGAAATATTATTTTTTTTACAAAACGGACTGGGCAGAGTACTGGTTAGGTAGACGTTAGGTTCGAGGTATAAAATAATGTGAAGAAGCATGACAGTCAAAGAGAAGGTCAGAGAAACAGATGGAAGAGGTAAAAACAACAGAGAGACATTAGAAGGGAACAGTGATGTTACTGACCCATGTTGAGTGTGACGGTAATGATGTTCAGAGACATGGTGGAGTCTGTCACACTGCTGAACGACGACGCCTGGGACAAGACATGGGAAAAACACAGTATAACTACAATACTTACCAACACAGAAATGGGCCATGTCTGACTTGCAATGTTTCAAGTTAAAAAAAAAAGTATATGTGCATTACCCTTTCTAGCCTCGGGGGGCGCTGTTTCCTGCGTCTGCGGTGGCGTTTGAGCAGCCTGGATGCCGTGCTCTGCTCCGTGGAGCCGCTGAATCGGCTGATGGTGTCATCCTCCTCGGAGTCACAGAAGCTGGTGGTGTCCAGCTCGCTGCTCATCACAGTGGTAGCGCTCTCATAGCCCGCTAGGTGGCGCTCCATGCCGCTCTGGCCGTTCATCCTCGGCCCTGAGGCACCGAAGAGAGAGGGCGAGAGAAAGAGAGGCTTTACTATAGCTTTCATGCGTAGTAATGTTGTCAATGTCAATTGTTTTTACCTCTAGAACAAGAGTTGTGTTCAGTAGGCCCGAAATGGGAGAAAACATTTTGAAAACGGGAAGCCTGACATTGGCCAATTAGAAACGCTCATTGTCATTGTCCATTTTTTCCTACGTGTGCCCTACTGAACACAACCCAGTGGTGTTTCATCATGTGCAGAGTGCTCACCACGCTGCTCCGTGGCCTCCCTGTGTCTGGGTCGCTCTCTCCTAAAAGACACCACAGACTCTGTTTCCGACTGGTCATCCAGGTTCTCCACACTGTCTGCTGCATTGGGACTGGATAGGGAGAGGGTAAAAGTAGGGAAAACATAGAAATACTTTGTCCATTCTACTCACTCTAATTCTATGGGTGAATGAAAGATGGTATTGTATGTCGGCTCTGTTACATACATTACCTAATAAACAACAAATAGCAGCACACATAACCTCTAATCAAATAGGCTACAAGCCAGATCATATTAGGACCGGAGGACAGATAGCTAGCATACAATGGTGTAGGGTGTACACCCATTCTGCCCAGGGTGGGAGAAAATGCACTTTGGTGATGAAAAGTCACTTCCTTGCGTTATAAAACAAAGTTGACTAAGACAAATATGATTCTTTATGTTCTGAAACGTTCAGTGGGGGTCTTCCTAACATATAACAATGATATCCAAAAAGTCGGATTTCGTAACCTAATACATCCGATAATACGCACCAAGCTCTGTTGACAGAAGCGCCGCTTTCTCACAGTGACTTTTGAGTACTTTACATGTTGTGGTGGTCGTCTGCAAAGTTGTTTCAGCAGGTCGCAAAAAGCTAAATTAATACGAGCTGAATTAAATGTAAAATGCTCAGTGCTCCGTTGACATTTCACTGACAAGATTTCTCACAAAAACAAGCGCACCTCATTAATTTGAAACGCGTATACTGAAATATGAAAATACTACATGTCATGTCTCAAAATCGATGTCCAGCTTACCTCGACAATGTTTTATGTCCTCCGGATTCGACAAGAAAAATTTGTTCAAAAGGTGAGACTGTCAGTTCTCGCACAGCATCCAGCCTAGCTGACGCTATGCTATTTCCCAATTTTTCTTCTCTGGCCATTAAATTATTCACCTTAAACATTCTACATGGGTTAAAACTCCAATAGATTTTGAAGAGATTATGATAGACATGAGTTTTGACCACTGGTTTCCTTAGAGGAGTATCTATACAATTAACATATTATTTTACCAATTGGTTAAAAGATGCATTTCTGATTGGACACCCTACAATGTGTATGATTAGGAAACAATGGATCAAGCCTAGTAGACTGGTACTGTATATCACAACTGGGTTCAAACAGTATTTGAAATTTTCAATAACAGTGCTAGATGGGCGGGTTTGTACTTTTGGGGCCATTCCATTGGTCCCATTGTGCCAGGCATACTGAATCTAGTGCAGCTAATGATATTAAACACTATTTAAACCCAGGTTTGCTGTGTATTATTATATTCTAGACAGGTGCTTAAGAGTCAATGGGCGGCACAGGCTATGATCATGTTGAAATGGGCAGTTGTATTTAACAGTAGGTAACATGATGGCTGGAGTAGAATACACTAGATACAGTGTAAGAGATGCAGCACAGTGAGACTAGGACACTGTGATTCATGTGATTGTGGAAGAGGGTGTCTGTGTGTAAGTACTGGAATGATGGGGGTCTGGAGTCACCGATGCCCCCGGTCCTCTCGACAGGTGGGGGTGGGAGGGGAGGAGGAGGGGGTGAGGGCAGGGGCCGGACTTCTGCTAGGGGCGGAGGAAGGACTGGTGATACCAGCTCTGCTGCTGCTGGGGTGTCTGATGATACTAACTGAGGAGGAGAGGAGAATAGTGGAGAGATGGATAGAGGGACAAGGAGTTGAAAGTGGATGAAAGTGAGGATGGAGGGGAAAAAAGGAGGATGAGGGCGAAAGAGGAATTAAGTAAGAAGCAGAGGAGAGCATACGAGACAGGGGGGGAATAGGTTGAGGGGGAGAGAAAATAAATATGGGGATAAAAGAAAGGGATAGGTAGGGAAAAAAAAAAAATGGGGGTAAGAGATGTCAATTGCTTTGACAAACACATCTTTACTCCATTCAGAGGAAAATCTCAGGGGTCTAACAGACACTAACCCGATACTTAGCCCGTCTCCCTCCATTATATACCCAGAGTGCTTGAGAGAACGAAAACAGACACACACACAAACATCAGTCACACTCCTCCATGGATGGTTGCAAGGTAAAAAGGAAACACCCATGCAATTAGGCCCTATCAATAGCACTGGTGTTCTATTACCTACTCCACAGACCTAGCATACACCTATACACACACACGTATGCCTGGAGGGGGAGGGGTTAACAATGCTAACAAACATACCAACTACCTTAACCATCACCACAGACTCTGGTTTTATATACATTTCTGTTGTATGAAAAGGAGGGACTTGAACAAACTACATGCATTCAAATGTTCTGTCTTGAACTTAACATTGAGAACCGGTTTGTGGTTTAATATCCCTGCCCCGAGTGACAGAGAACAATTTGCCCCCCTTTCTTTAAAAACTTTCCTCCCTCTCCTCTAATGGCTGTTTGACTATAGAGCACTCGTCCCTCTGGGATCATCCCTCCACCATCCTATCATGTATCCATCCTTATGGTCTCCTCTATTTGGCCAACCCTTTCAATCCCTTTCCCTTCCTTCTTGTCCTCCTCCTCCTTATGCACTTAGCAGATGCATTCCTCCCAACCCCCCTTATCCGGGACAAGTCCCAATGTTTTGTCTGGAGGACTCAAAGTAATAACCTTCTTTAGGGTAATCATAAGCGGGGGAATTTGAGGATGTAAGAAATCCTTTGTTTCTTCAGTGTTACGATCACAGATAGTGGGTTCTTGTAACGGTTCTACTAGTTATAGCAAGGCCTAGGCTACAGAGGTTGTTAAAGTTGGCTATGTTGGCACCAAGAGTTCCATGACAATAACATTCTAATTGGCATTCTTCGAAGATAAAGTAATGGTTTGGAACCTTTGACGCCAACACGGTGCCTGTTTAAGCTCTCAATCCCAGAATGAGTTTGCCAGAGTTTGTAGGCTACATCTCTGGCTCCGCTTCAGGTTCAAAGCTCAATTACGTATAATATATTTGAGCTGCTAGGACCATTTCAGCTATATTGCTTCGACTTGGGAACGGGACTTTTACAACTCAGTCCTGGAAAAATAGTTTCAAGCGATTCAGGAATTCCCCCCCTCTGGCTCCCCTTCTCCTGCTGGTCTTTTACGGGTCCAAGATAATGGTGTACAGTCTACCTCTCCCAACTCTGTTCTTACCCATGACACCACACGTCCGTTGAAGCAGGGGAGCTTAGCACTTTCATCCGAGATCTCTTCCTTCACCACCCTGAAGACAGACAGAAGAAAAAGAACAGAGAGGAGTTTGATGCGGCTGTGATTAGGCAAAGAGTAACAAACACAGAGACAAATACACACTGTAAACTCATAGACCGGAGACAGACGCAAAGAGCAACATGAGGACACTGCTGTGTTATTGCTTGTTTTCCAATGACTCACCATCATTACCCAAACCACAATGGAGATAGATAAACACACACACACAACTAAACAAACTCATGGACCAGCCATTGTTTCTCAAGACTTCTATAACTTCAGACCCTTCTTTCCCTCTGCATCCACCTCTTCACTCTTAGGTGGACAGGTAGCATCTGCTGTATAATTTCTCTCCGTTTGTCCGGCTACCATGTTATTACAGCAGTACTTAGGACCTGGGCTGGACACGAGTACTGTTTCGAGGAGACACTTAACTGACTGCCCAGACTAGGATCAGGTCCATCGTGAACTACTGGGCACCCCATCTATGAGTAGCTCCCCAAACAATTCTGAAAGTAGCCTACATGCAATTTCCACCGCAAACTGTCAAACAAATCTCAGCAGTATCAGACACACGCAAGCTCCCAGCTAATCAACGCAACATATCATTATCTCACCCCTGGTTAGCCACTATTGGCAACAAAAAAAAGAAGCTAAATCTAACAATATCTGCCAATTAACTTCCAGCAATATTTCCCCCGCCTGTCTGTGTGGTGCACAGGTTTGTCTATCACTCAGTCTGTAGCCAGTTGATGCGATAAGCCTAGCCATCTTGTGGGTTGACAGAATACTTTCCCCAAAGCCTTCTCAATTAAGTGTTAACTGAAAAGCAGGCTTACCTGGCAGAAGTATATCATATGTATATTATTTGCAAACTTTTACATGAAATGTGCATTAGTCAGTACAGAACCATCGCTAGAAGGGCACATTCCTCACCTGCTAGATGTGCAATTAAAGGGGAATTACACACAAAATCCACATTTGTTCGTTTTAATTTTAAAAAGTGTCTTCAGATAGGATTTAAGCATTGACATGGACTCACAACATCCAATTTCCTTGTTTCTCTATGAACTATTGTAATTTTGCGAGTGAAAACCCAAAAAAAATCTAAAAACAGGAAAAATGAAACATTGGGGGGGGGGGTACAGTATATTGACAGAAAACAGTGCACTAAGGACCCGGGAAGAGTTGCAGAGGAGAGAAAAGGTGCGTACTTGAAAGCTATAAACAAAAATTGTAGCTTGCGACGTTTCATTTTTTTTAAAGCAGCTCTCGCTCAAAAAGGTTGGAGACCCCTGCTATACCCTATGTAAATCTACTATCCACATCGTAGAAAAAGTTCACCTATAGGTCAGCTTGTCGAGAAAGAAATAGCTATTCCAAAACAGACTCTGGGACAATCGACCAAATTCATACAACCAGTAGGCCTAGGCTACATAAAAATAAAAACTTTCAAAAACAATGAGTCTCGTGCAACAGATCAGAACATTTTGCTTAAAAATGTTGACAAACTATTACTTCTTCACATTATAAGCGCAGCAATGGGCACCAGGCAGTAGGCTACGCGCAAATGTTCGTTCCATAATGCAATTAGCGGTAAAACGTTATCAAAAGGTCACCACACATGCTAGCGGTTTGATGTGACAGATGAAAATAGACATTCGATATTTAGAAAGAGAGGAGATCTAATAGGCTACTTTGAAGGAAGATAACACATGCCTCATAATATGTATTCAAGCATTCAGGTTTCAAAATATTAAGTATGTTTTCAAAATGCATAATGCCTCCAACTCATTGTAAAGTAGATGCGCTGCTGAAGCCTGCCTTCCGTTGCTTTTGAGATGCTGCAGCAGCAACAGCCTTTGACAGATTTTCCACTCAAAAGCTCTGTTTGTTTGTTGTATGCGTGTGATGAGACTACCAGTCAAGTTTGGAACCGCCTACTCATTCCAGGGTTTTTCTTTATTTGTAGTATTTACTACACTGTAGAATAATAGTAAAGACATCAAAAGTGTTAAATCAAAATATAATTTTATACTTAAGATTCTTCAAAGTAGACACTTTGCCAAAACAACAGCTTTGCACACTCTTGGCACTCTCTCGACCAGCTTCACCTGGAATGCATTTCCAACAGTCTTGAAAGAGTTCCTACGTAGGCTGAACACTTATTGGCTGCTTTTCCTTCACTCTGTGTTCCAAGTCATCCCAAACCATCTCAATTGGGTTGAGGTCATGTGATTGGAGGCCAAATCAAATCAAACTTTGTTGGTCACATACACATGGTTAGCAGATGTTAATGCGAGTGTAGCGAAATGCTTGTGCTTCTAGTTCCGACCGTGCAGTGATATCTAACAATTTCACAACAACTACCTTATACACACACACAAGTGTAAAGGAATGATTAAGAATATGTACATATAAATATATGGAGAAACATCTAATGCAGCACTCCATCACTCTCCTTGGTCAAATAGCCTTTACACAGCCTGGTGGTGTGTTTTGTGTCATTGTGCTGTTGAAAAACAAATGATAGTCCCACTAGGCGCAAACCAATGCAGAATGCTGTGGTAGCCATGTTGGTTAATTACGGCTAGGGCTAGCAGAACCCCTCGACAACATTCCGCTGAAAAGGCAGAACACGGAATTCAAAAATATTTTTTCTAAATATTTAAACTTTCATACATTCACAAGTGCATTACACCAAATTAAATCTTAACTTCTTGTTAAATCTACCCATCGTGTCCGATTTCAAAAAGGCTTTACAGCGAAAGCACACCATATGATTTTGTTAGGTCAGAGCCTAGTCACAAAATACATACAGCCATTTTCCGGCCAAAGCGAGGAGTCATAAAAAGCAGAAATAGAGATAAAATTAAATCACTAACCTTTGATGATCTTCATTAGATGGCACTCATAGGACTTCATGTTACACAATACAGTTATGTTTTGTTCGATAGTTCATATTTATATCTATAAAAACCTCAGCTTACATTGGCGCGTTATGGTCAGTAATGTTGTGCCTCGAAAACATCCGGCGAATTTTCAGAGAGCCACATCAATTTACAGAAATAATCATCATAAACTTTGATAAAAGATACAGGCGTTATGCACAGAATTAAAGATATACTTCTCCTTAATGCAACCGATGTGTCAGATTTCAAAAAAGCTTTACAGAAAAAGCACACCATGCAATAATCTGAGTACGCAGCTCAGACACAAAAACAAGCCATACAGGTACCCGCCATGTTGTGGAGTCAACAAAAGTCAGAAATAGCATTATAAATATTCACTTACCTTTGATTATCTTCATCAGAATGCACTCCCAGGAATCTCAGTTCCACAATAAATGTTTGTTTTGTTCGATAAAGTCCATAATTTATGTCCAAATACCTCCTTTTTGTTAGCGCGTTTAGTTCACAATCCAAACTCACGAGGCGCGGGCAAGTCCAGGCGAAAGTTCAGAAGAAAAGTCCCAAAAGTTATAAAAGTCCTTAGGAAAATGTCAAACGATGTATAGAATCAATCTTTAGGATGTTTTTAACATAAATCTTCAATAATGTTTCAACCGGAGAATTCCTTTGTCAATGGAACGCAGGTCGCTCTCACAGCCATGCATGTGACCAGCTCATGGCACTCTGCCAGACATCTGGTTGAAACAGCTCTCCTTCTCTCCTCCTTCACAGTAGAAGCCTCAAACAAGGTTCTAAAGACTGTTGACATCTAATGGAAGCCTTAGGAAATGCAATATGACCCCATAGACACTGTATATTAGAAAGGCAATGAGTTGAAAAACTACAAACCTCAGATTCCCACTTTCTGGTTGGATTTTTCTCAGGTTTTCACCTGCCATATGAGTTCTGTTCTACTCACAGACATCACACAGTTTTAGAAACTTCAGAGTGTTTTTATTCCAAATCTACTAATAATATTCATATATTAGCTTCTGGACCTGAGTCGCAGGAAGTTTTAACTGGGCAGGCATTTCATCCGAACGTGAAAATGCTGCCCCATATCCCAAACAGGTTAAGCGTGCCTTGAATTCAAAATAGAATTGAGTGTCACCATCACACCACCTCCTCCATGCTTCACGGTGGGAACCAAACGTGGAGATCATTCGTTCTCCTACTCAGCGTCTCACAAAGACTTGGCGATTGGAACCAAAAAACTCAAATTTGGACTCAGACCAAAGGAGAGATTTATACCGGTCTAATGTCCATTTCCCGTGTTTCTTGGCCCAAGCAAATCTATTCTTCTTATTGGTTTGCTTTACTAGTGGTTTCTTTGAAGCAATTCGACCATGAAGGCCTGATTTACGCAGTCTCCTCTGAACAGTTGATGTTGAGATGTGTCTGTTACTTGAACTCTGTGAAGCACTTATTTGGCTGCAATTTCTGAGGCTGGTAACTCAAATGAACTTATCCTCTGCACCAGAGGTAACTCCAGATTTTCCTTTCCTGTGGCGGTCCTCATGAGAGCCAGTTTCATCATAGCGCTTGATGGTTTTTGCGACTGCACTACAAGAAACTTTCAAAGTTCTTAAAATGTTCCGTATTGACTGACCGTGTCTTAAAGCAATGGACTGTTGTTTCTCTTTGCTTATTTGAGCTGCTCTTGCCATAATGTGGACTTAGCCCTATTTGGTAAAAGACCATCTCTGTATACCACCCCTACCTTGTCACAACACAACTGATTGGTTCAAACACACTAAGGAAAGAAATTCCACAAATTAACAAGACACACTTGTTAATTGAAATGCATTCCAGTTGACTACCTCATGAAGAGGTGCTGTCAAGGCAAAGTGGCTACTTTGAAGAATCTCAATTATAAAATAAATGTTGATTTGATTAACAACTTTTTGGTTACTACATGATTCCATGTGTTATTTCATAGTTTTGATGTCTTCTATTATTCTAAAATGTAGAAAATAATAAATCAAGCAAAACCCTTGAATGAGTAGGTGTCCAAACTTTTGACCCTTACTGTACATAACGACTATACTGTACACATTCGCCAATTTAATGCCACAAAATTATGCAAATTAACCTATAGACCAATTAGCATGACCAGCCAAATGAATTTCCATCAATGTATAAACTAAAAAGCATTATTTCGCAAATGGGATTTTTTTTCTTCCTTTCCCGGACAATTAGTCTGGACCAATTTTCTTGAATGGCTTTTCTATTTTCTATGGCCAAAAGCTGGCTATTACCAGCTAACGGAAACCCTGAGACAGGTTGTGTGCGTGCGTATGGATGTTGGTGTTTGCAACATTTTGTGTGTAGTACGGTCTGCTAGGCCCACTCTGGGGTTTTGTAAGCAGCGGGTGTGGCCAGATTGTTGTGGGTGAGTGGTAGCACAGGGCCAGATTGTTGTGGGCACTGGGGAGGCATTGTCACCAGCAGGAGGCTGGCCTTGTGTGAGCGAACTTGGTTTAGTCTCTCTCACATACACACATCTCCTCTTCTTTCTTACCTCCTCTTGGTACCCCTCTCTTTCCCTCCTACCTTCTTTTTCTTCCCCTGCTCTCACTCTTTCTCCCGCCGTCTGAATAATTTTGGTTGCTCGCTCCTCTTCTTTCTCGCTCTGTGAGGACTAGGGTTGCACATGTCGGGAATATTCAGACGTAGAAACTTTGTGGGAATTAACGGGAATATATGCAAATTAATATTAATACCATTTAAAATGTAGATGTTTTTTGCATTGGATATATTTACAATATCATATGGAGACAGAAACAAACCTTTCACCTTATCATACAGTGAGGGGGAAAAGTATTTGATCCCCTGCTGAATTTGTACGTTTGCCCACTGACAAAGAAATGATCGGTCTATAAATTTAATGGTAGGTTTATTTGAACAGTGAGAGACAGAATAACAACAAATAAATCCAGAAAAAGGCATGTCAAAAATGTTATAAATTGATTTGCATTTTAATGAGGGAAATAAGTATTTGACCCCCTCTCAATCAGAAAGATTTCTGGCTCCCAGGTGTCTTTTATACAGGTAACAAGCTGAGATTAGGAGCACACTCTTAAAGGGAGTGCTCCTAATCTCAGTTTGTTACCTGTATAAAAGACACCTGTCCACAGAAGCAATCAATCAGATTCCAAACTCTCCACCATGGCCAAGACCAAAGAGCTCTCCAAGGATGTCAGGGACAAGATTGTAGACCTACACAAGGCTGGAATGGACCCTCCTTCAAGATGGCCGTACTTCTTCATTACACAAAGGAAAACCTCAACCAATTTCTAAAGACTGTTGACTTCCAGTGGAAGTGGTCCCTTAGAAAGAAGAAGAAGGTCCCTTAGAAATCTGGTTTCCCAATGAAAACTCATTGAAAAGAGTGATCTCAACAACAAAGAAATCTGAATGGTTTGTCCTCGGGTTTCGCCTGATAAATAAGTTCTGTTATACTCACAGACATGATTCAAACAGTTTTAGAAACTCCAGTGTTTTCTATCCAAATCTACTAATAATATGCATATCTTATCTTCTGGGGATGAGTAGCTGGCAGTTTAAACAGTTAGATTAAACAACTCCTTTGTAAGATAAATGTTTTAAAATGAAACATGTATGGAAACAGGTGAATTAACACTCAGTTAGCAGGCTCAAGCAAACTAAAACCCACATGGAAGCAAACACTAACTAGCAGAAATTGTTAGAAATGATATAAAACACTTTGCTGTAGCCAACTATTTACTAGTTAAGAAATCATGTATGTCATAAAATATATTCACCCCACACAGTATTGTAATCAAAACTTACCAGATAGCATGTAGTCCTTAGCTCAGACAGTGTAGTAGTGTGGGCTCAATAGCATCTCATTAGTGTGCAAGATCTTGAGAATCAGCTGTACTGTACATGTGATGGAAGAATGCACTGTGCAGGGTTGTAATTCCATTGAATTGGGGATAGTTTAACCAAAATATGCCACAAGACCTAGAATTGCCTTATGTGTTTCGCACAAAAAAAGGTTCACTGTTATAAGCTAACTTTGATGAATTTAAACAAAATTCCCCAAATTCCCGGGCTTAACTTCCCATGGAAAATTTCCGGAAAGTTTCCAACCCTAGTGAGGACGGACTCAAATTGCATCCAGAAAGGGACAGACAGATGCAACATTCTACACAGAGTAATTGTCCACATACCTCACCATTACAAACTAACAAATTACCTCCCCTCAAGCTATTTCACCAACGCACAAAAAAGCCTCAAAACACAAACATCTCGAATATTCCCTCATAACCATTACTCCTTGGCCGCACATCCCAAACAAACTTTTTTCTCCCATCTATTAATCTCTCACACATCACACCCAAAACAACCATCCACTTCCCCCACCCCTCCTGTGCATCTCTCTCGCCTCTCTTCATGTTGACTCTGCCGCAGCCAGACCCCCAGCAAATGGCATCTCTCCAACCCTAGGGTCTCCTGGTCTGCTCCACTCTGCTGGCTCTGCCCTGACTGACACAGCCTGTCTGACAGCTGGCTCGCACTCCCGGAAATGAAAACACACAAGGAACAGGCAGAAAACACCCTGATGCTTTAGTTACTTTGCTGAGGCCACAGGCTGAAGGAACAGACCCTGAGAAAAGTAGCTCGGTTTTGATTGGGTAGCTGACTTCTGAGCAGAGTTTAAATGTAACCTACTTGTAACTGACTTTGAGGTTCGTTTCAAAATGTTGCGGTAGAAGTATGGTCAGACAACTCAGTAGATGCAGGAGCACTTGATTGTTTTAGCGACTGTTTTTATAATATAAGTTGCAATTTTGTGGTGTTCTTCGTTTGAGTAAGTTTACATTTCAGAGTAGCTTACAAAACGCAAGCGGTTTTACTGCAATTAATGTGTTTAACAGAAGCCCTAGGTCTCATCAGGCAAACTCCACCACAAACATGCATTCCATTCAACCTAGGGTAGGGCACAACTGACAAACAGCTACCAAAGAAAGATGAATTGACAGTGACAGCTCTTTCAGTCTGGAGGTTTTAAATGGGAGTAAGGGGAGGAAAAAAGTATGTCTAAAGTAGAGGTCGACCGATTAATTAGGGCCGATTTCATAACAATCAGTAATCTGCATTTTTTGTGTGGCGATTACATTGCAAACCACGAGGAGACTGCGTGCCAGGCTGACCACCTGTTACACGAGTGCAGCAAGGGGCCAAGGTAAGTTGCTACATAGCATAAGACTTATAAAAAACAAGTCAATCTTAACATAATCACTAGTTAACTACACATGGTTGATGATATTACTAGTTTAACAAGCTTGTCCTGCGTTGCATATAATCAATGTGGTGCCTGTTAAATTATCTTCAAATCAAAGCTTACTTTGCCAAACGGGTGATGATTTAACAAAAGTGCATTCGCGAAAAAAAAGCACAATCGTTGCACCAATGAACCTAACCATAAACATCAATGCCTTTCTTAAAATCAATACACAGAAGTATATATTTTTTTAAACCTGCATATTTAGTTAAAAGAAATTCATGTTAGCAGGCAATATTAACCAGGGAAATTGTGTCACTTCTCTTGCGTTCATTGCACGCAGAGTCAGGGTATATGCAACATTTTGGCCACCTGGCTCATAATTAATTTGCCAGAATTATTACATAACATTGAAGGTTGTACAATGTAACAGCAATATTTAGACTTAGGGTTGCCACCCGTTCGATAAAATACAGAACGGTTCCATATTTTACTGAAAGAGTAAACATTTTCGAAATGATAGTTTCCGGATTCGACCATATTAATGACCTACGGCTCGTATTTCTGTGTTATGTTATAATTAAGTCTATGATTTGATATTTGATAGCGCAGTCTGACTGAGCGGTGGTAGGCAGCAGCAGGCTCGTAAGCATTCATTCAAACAGCACTTTCCTGCATTTGCCAGCAGCTCTTCACAATGCTTGAAGCACAGCGCTGTTTGACTTCAAGCCTATTAACTCCTGAGATTAGGCTGGCAATAAAGTTCCAATATAAACATCCAATAGTCAAAAGGTATATGAAATACAAATGGTATAGAGAAATAATCCTATAATAACTACAACCTAAAACTTCTTAACTGGGAATATTGAAGAACTGGGAATATTGAAGACAGATGTTAAAAAGGAACCACCAGCTTTCATACGTTCTCATGTTCTGAGCAAGGAACTTACGTTAGCTTTTTTACATGGCACATTTTGCACTTTTACTTTCTTCTCCAACACCGTTTTTGAATTATTTAAACCAAATCGAACATGTTTCATTATTTATTTGAGACTAAATAGATTTTATTTATGTATCATTAAGTTAAAATAAAAGTGTTCATTCAGTATTGTTGTAATTGTCATTACAAATATATATAAAAAATAAATAATAAAAATAATAAATAAAAATAAATTTATTCACCCCCCCAGCCGGCCACGGTATGGTATTCAGGGAGACAAAAACTTGGTCCAGTTTCCAAAAGTAAGAGATGCTTAGGATTTAACAAGATGGGAGGGAGAGAGAGCGAGAGATGGGGATGAGAACAGCCAGGGTGAGTTTTTTCTTTTGGTGTCCATTCATTGTAAAAGGTAGTATTCATGGCAGAAGTTATGCTTTGACCCATATGCTCCAAGGCCCTATTCCCACTACGAGATATGAAGAAGAGTGAGGGGCGGGGAAGGGAAAAGGGAATTATACTTTTCAATTCACATTACATTCTTGTCTTACCTTATCTTTCGTTGTGGCTAACAACATTCTTGGTCTACAGCTCAAATTGATCGTAAATATCACAGTAGATACACTAGCACAAAATATTCAACAATGACAAACTTTTCTTCTAAAACATATTACAATACTGAATAATGCAACCAAACCATATTACACTCTTGAATAATTCAACAATTCACAACTTGTGAATCACAAGCTTGTATTTGCAGAAAATTAAAGGGTTTATTTTCTCATCTGTAGTCATCAATCATTACATTTTAGCTTCAAGAGAAAAGCACAGTTGCTATAACAGCATGTCTTCATTAAGTAATATTAGCCTATCAAAATGAACAATTAACCCTCTCATACATATAAAAAAAGTACAGTAGGCCTACCTTACAACTAACCAGGCTTATATTTACATTTAAGTCATTTAGCAGACGCTCTTATCCAGAGCGACTTACAAATTGGAAAGTTCATACATATTCATCCTGGTCCCCCCGTGGGAATTGAACCCTGGTCCCCCCGTGGGAATTGAACCCACAACCCTGGCGTTGCAAGCCTGGCGTTGCAAGCGCAAGCGCCATGCTCTACCAACTGAGCCACACGGGACCACAGGCTTCATGCATAATCCTTACATGTGGTAAAATTGAATTACCACGATGAGCTGTTTTATATGGGAAGCACCCAAAAATGAAATACATCTTGCTTTTTCAAAGTGCACAATTAGTCCTCCTCAGTCTGATCAACTGTAGCCTACTGATAACAGCTGTAGGTAGCCTAGCGAAGCCTTTCTGCAGCGATCCCATCTGGGCCAGGGGAAAACACATGTTTTTAAAGGCTCAGCTATGCATTTACAGCGCCTTCGGGAAGTATTCAGACCCCTTCACTTTTTCCATTTTGTTACATTATAACTTTATTCCTAAATGTATTTTTTTTTTTTTAAATACCCTCAATCTCCACACAATAACCCATGCATGACAAAGTAAAAACATGTTTAGACAATTTTCTAAATGTATTCAGTAAAAAATCTGAAATATCTTATGGAAGAGCCTTCATTTCTCAGAACAAGAATAGACTGACGAGCTTCAGAAGAAAGTTAATTGTTTCTGGCCATTTTGAGCATGTAAACGAACACACAAATGCTGATGCTCCAGATACTCAACTAGTCTAAAGGCCAGTTGTATTGCTTCTTTAAATTAGAACAGTTTTCAGCTGTGCTAACTTAATTGCAAAAGGGATTTCTAATGATCAATTAGCCTTTTAAAATGATAAACTTGGATTAGCTAACACAACGTGCCATTGGAACACAGGAGTGATGGTTGTTGATAATGGGCCTCTGTACGCCTATGTAGATATTCCATAAAAATTCAGCCGTTTCCAGCTACAATAGTCATTTACAACATTAACAATGTCTAGGCTGTATTTCTGATAAATTTTATGTCATTTTAAAAATGGACAAAACATGTGATTTTCTTTCAAAAACAAGGACATTTCTAAGTGACACAAACTTTTGAACGGTAGTGTAAGTATTCAGACCCTTTGCTGTGACACTCAAATTTGAGCTCAGGCACATCCTGTTTCCATTGATCCTCCCTGAGAAGTTTCTACAACTTGATTGGAGTCAACCTGCGGTACATTCAATTGACTGGACATGATTTGGAAAAGGCACACACCTGTCTATATAAGGTTGCACAGTTGACAGTGCATGCCAGAGCAAAAACCAAGCCATGAGGTCAAAGGACCTGTCCGTAGAGCTCAGAGACATGATTGTGTCGAGGCACAGATCTGGAGAAGGGTACCAAAGAAAATCTGCAGCATGAAGGTCCCCAAGATTAAAGTGGCCTCCATCATGCTTAAGTTTGGAACCACCAAGACTTGCTGGAGCTGGCTGCTCGACCAAACTGAGCAATCAGGGTAGAAGGGCCTTGTCAGGGAGGTGACCAAGAACCTGATGGTCACTCAGAGAGCTCCAGAGTTCCTCTGTGGAGATGGGAGAACCTTCAAGGACAACCATCTCTGCAGCACTCCACCAATCAGGCCTTTATGGCAGACTTAATGAGGAGTGTCTTCCGTCTGGCCAAAGGCACAACAGCCTACTTGGAGATGACCTTCCAAAGTTTTAGGTGGCTCAGTGCAGCCGGCAGTTTCAGGATGCAACAGGCTGGTAGTGCAATTTCAAGTAAAAACTCAATAAAACATGTCTCAAATATTAGGAAATATTTCAGCTGTTTCAAAAACTTTGTTCCGCTATTACCATTTATACTGTAGGAGTGTTGGCTCAACACTGCCCTGATTCAAGGATGGCAACTGTCGGGCAAGTGTAGTGCACTACCTCCAGAGGTAGCGGTCGAGATGTAGGCTAGGCAAGTTTACATTGAGTAATGTGTAGCCGATGGTATTTTTACGAAAAGTGTAGTGCAGGCAGTGTGCACTCAATGGTGCATTCGACTGCACGTATCACCCTCTGAAGAGCCTTGCAGTCCGCGGCAATGGAGATGCCGTACCATGCTGTGATGCAGCCCGACAGTATGCTCTTGATGGTGCTCAGGGACAGGCCGAATTTCCAGAGGTTGAAGAGTCGCTGATGCACCTTCTTCACTACGGTGTCTGTATGGTTTGACCATTTCAGCTTATCAGAGACGTGTACGTCAAGGAATTTGAAGTTATTGGCCGTCTCCCATTGATGAGGATGGGGGCGTGTCCGGCTTGGTTCCTCCTAAAGTCCACAATCAGCTCCTTTGTTTTGCTAACGTTGAGGGAGAGGTTGTTTACCTGGCAGCACACCGTCACAGTGCCTACCTCCTCCCTGTAGGCTGTTGCATAGTTATTTAGGCCTACTTCGGTCATGTCGTCAGCGAATTTGATGGAGTTGGAACTGTATATGGCCACGCAGGGAATACAGGAGGGGAATGAGGACGCACCCTTGCGGGGCCCCCGTGTTGAGAATCAGTGTCTAGGAGGTCATGTTGCCTACCTTCACCACTTGGGGTGGACTATCAGGAATTCCAGGACCTAGTTGTATAGGGAGGAGTTCAGACCCAGGGTTACGAGCTTTGTAATGAGCTTATTGGGCACTATGGTATTGAAGGCCGAGCTGTAGTCGATGAGCAGCATTCTCACAGATGCATGATCCACTAATGCTAGCGATCCTCAGGCACAACTTACAAAGATGTGACAAGGGAAAGAAAGGTAAACCAAATGCAATGATGCAATAATACATGTATGTGGGTATTACTGACGATGGCTCCCGATAGTGGCAAATGTTTAAAATGATACAAATTGTAAAATAAAACAGAGAAAAGCCTGGGCATATAATCAAAACATTCTAAAGCGCATACGACAACTCGGCAGCTTCAGCCCTAAGAATCTAATCTTGTGTGTCACATGCGCCGAATACAACCGTATCGTGAAATGCTTACCTACAAGCCCTTAAATCAACAATGCAGTTAAGAAAATATTGCGTAAATGAACTAAAATATATATATTTTAAAGTAACAATAAAATAACAATAATGAAGCTATATACAGGGGGTACTGGTACCGAGTCAATGTGCGGGGGTACTGGTTAGTCGAGGTAATTTGTACATGTAGGGTAAAGTGACTATGCATACATTGCATTCTGAAAGAAATCAGACCCCTTGACTTGTCACACATTTTGTTATGTTACAGCCTTATTCTAAAATCGATTAAATAGTTCCCCCCCCCCCCCCCCCCCCCCCCCCTCAATCTACACACAATACCGCATAATGACAAAGCAAAAACAACATTTTAGAAATGTTGACAAATGTATACATTTTTATTTTATTTTAAACGAAGTCTTCTTGGGTATAACTCTACAAGCTTGGCACACCTGTATTTGGAGAGTTACTCAGATTCTTCTCTGCAAATCCTCTCAAGTTCTGTCAGGTTGGATCGGGAGCGTCGTTGCACAGCTATTTTCAGGTCCCTCCAGAGAAGAGGTCGACAGATTATGATTTTTCAACGCCGATACCGATTATTGGAGGACCAAAAAAGCCGATACCGATTACTTGGATGGTTTATATATAATATACACTGCTCAAAAAATAAAAGGGAACACTTAAACAACACAATGTAACTCCAAGTCAATCACACTTCTGTGAAATCAAACTGTCCACTTAGGAAGCAACACTGATTGACAATAAATTTCACATGCTGTTGTGCAAATGGAATAGACAAAAGGTGGAAATTATAGGCAATTAGTAAGACACCCCCAAAAAAGGAATGCTTCTGCAGGTGGTGACCACACACCACTTCTCAGTTCCTATGCTTCCTGGCTGATGTTTTGGTCACTTTTGAATGCTGGCGGTGCTCTCACTCTAGTGGTAGCATGAGACGGAGTCTACAACCCACACAAGTGGCTCAGGTAGTGCAGTTCATCCAGGATGGCACATCAATGTGAGCTGTGGCAAAAAGGTTTGTTGTGTCTGTCAGCGTAGTGTCCAGAGCATGGAGGCGCTACCAGGAGACAGGCCAGTACATCAGGAGACGTGGAGGAAGCCGTAGGAGGGCAACAACCCAGCAGCAGGACCGCTACCTCCGCCTTTGTGCAAGGAGGTGCACTACCAGAGCCCTGCAAAATGACCTCCAGCAGGCCAGCGACAGCAGGCCAGCAACTTACCTTGGCTTCTTGCTGCACTCACGTAACAGGTAGTCAGCCTGCCATGCAGGCTCCTCTTGGAGTGCAATGTAAGGCAGGTGGTTAAAGCGTTGGACTAGTAACCGGAAGGTTGCAAGATCGAATCCCCGAGCTGACCAGGTAAAAATCTGTCGTTCTGCCCCTGAACAAGGCAGTTAACCCACCGTTCCTATTAGAGGTCGACCGATTATGATTTTTCAACGCCAATAACGATACCGATTATTGGAGGACAAAAAAAGCCGATACCGATTAAATCGGCCGATTAAAAAAAGTGTGTGTGTATATATATATATCATACACACATTTTTGTAATAATGACTATTGCAATAATACTGAATGAACAATGAACGCTTTTATTTTAACTTAATATAATACATAAATAAAATCAATTTAGTCTCAAATAACATGAGAACATATGTTAAAACGAACCACCAGCTTTCATGGGTCTTCAATATTCCCAGTTACAAAGTTTTAGGTTGTAGTGCAGAAAGCAGAGCTTGTCTGCATGGTCCCCTGTCAGTCTCCTCCTCCGCGAAAAACAGACCTTATTTGAAGTAGATCAAGACATTCTCTATGGAAGACATGAACGGTAAAATAACGAAGGAACACCTTTCAAGTTCAGCCGCAAGTTATTACAGGAATTATAACGCTTCGACTATTTCTCTAAACCATATACCTTTGACTAATCCGGAAACTATCACCACGAAAACAAAACGTTTATTCCATTCCGTATTTTATCTAACGGGTGGCATTCATGAGTCTAAATATTCCTGTTACATTGCACAACCTACAATGTTATGTTATGCAAATTAGTTCGCAAAGAGCCAGGCGGCCCAAACTGTTGCATATACCCTGACTCTGCGTGCAATGAACGCAAGAGAAATGACACAATTTCACCTGGTCAATATTGCCTGCTAACCTGGATTTCTTTTAGCTAAATATGCAGGTTTAAAAATATATACTTGTGTATTGATTTTATGAAAGGCATTGATGTTTATGGTTAAGTATACATTGGAGCAATGACAGTCATTGATTGATTGTTTTTTTTATAAGATAAGTTTAATGCTAGCTAGCAACTTACCTTAGCTTACTGCATTCGCGTAACAGGCAGGCTCCTCGTGGAGTGCAATGTAATCAAGTGTTAGAGCATTGGACTAGTTAACTGTAAGGTTGCAAGATTGAATCCCCCGAGCTGACAAGGTTAAAAATCTGTCGTTCTGCCTTGTAGGCCGTCATTGAAAATAAGAATGTGTTCTTAACTGACTTGCCTAGTTAAATAAAGATTAAATAAAGGTGTAAAAATAATTTAAAAATATATATATTTTAAAAAAATAATAAAAAAAAATAATAAAAAATAATATATATATTTTTTTTAACGGCAAATCAGCGCCCAAAAATACCGATATCTGATTGTTATGAAAACTTGAAATCGGCCCTAATTAATATCCGATTTCACTGTAGAAAAAGGGGCCGCAATACATGTCGATATGATTTTCAGTTTGCTTCCATATGGCTGGTTTCACATTCATCTCCTGGGATCATAAGGAAAAACCATGTAAAACAATTGCTATGTGCATTTACAATACTAATTTAACTTGCTCTTATCAATAGCTCTTACCAATTTATAAATTATTGCTTTTTTTTAATTGGAAAAAAGCAGACGCTTTTCCCACTTGGAACTGACAGGTTTGCTGATCTTATGGTTTCCTCAAGCGTAAAATTGGTGGAATTATAAGGAAATTAAGTCAAGGTCA
Source organism: Salvelinus fontinalis (assembly GCF_029448725.1). Taxonomy (NCBI): domain Eukaryota; kingdom Metazoa; phylum Chordata; class Actinopteri; order Salmoniformes; family Salmonidae; genus Salvelinus; species Salvelinus fontinalis. The sequence continues at coordinate 15,504,770 of NC_074700.1, read as the reverse complement.
GAATATGTCATCTGTAAACACACCTTTAGTCGAGCGACACCTCAAACAAAGTAGGTGAATAGCATGTTATTCTCATACTTAAGTTCAAAGTCTCAATACATAGAGAAAAAAGCACATTAAAATGGAATTACGTTCCATTTACAGTCGCTTAACTTGGGTTGGAATAGGGGCCCAAGAGCAGAGCTGGCAGGGGCTCAGGGGTGGAATTGCAGTGTGTAATGTAGCCTAGTTTTATTTACACCATCCCAGCAGCTATCTAAGAAATGTAACTCTGCTCTGGGTTTCTGAGTATGCACTTTGTAGCCTATAGCACACATTGATGTATAGCCTAATAAGCAACGCAAACACTGAGAAATATTGCCATTACAAATCACATGACCCTCCCCTGGACTAGAATTTTTTTTAAATACTAAAGCCTCCCCTTGACTGAAAAAGCATGACCCTCCTCCATTTTCCTCCAGGTATCAATTATGTACATTTCTATCAATCTCTAAGAGAGAAGGCGCTCTTAGCTATGAGAAAGGGAAGGGTGTGATGTATGGCGAGAGAGGCCTAATTGAATGGTTCGCATTCTGCGCGCAGTCAGTCACCCCCCACATCCCATCCCTTTCGAAAGGCGAAAGTCACTCACAAACGTTCGTAACATTAAGGCACACTTGGAGACATTCATTGGCTCCTATTGCGCTTATAGAACTCATTCTGGGTTGGTTGATTTTCCCCTTTATCATAATTTGCCTGAAACCCACAACCCGACTCTCGCACAATCATGAATCACTAACGTTAGCTCTCACTCACCCAAAGTCCTGGTCCATAGACTTGAAGAAGAATTTGTAGTTTGGCTTGTTCAAGACCTGTTTAAAATCCAACAAAGTGATATTTTCGGCAGGAATCGGAATCTTCACCAAATACGGCGTCTCCTCCTCGTCGATGTGGTATATTATTTTGGTTTCCGCCATTTCTCTAAACCCTTTTTTCAGCTGTCCCACAGAAACTATGGAAGAGAAAGCTAACAGGCTAACGGGAAAAGGGGGTGAGGTGAAATGCTCTTACAACGCTAGCCAGTAAATTTGCACTGGCCAGAACTAACAAAAAAGTTAAAAAGTATACTTATACCACGTGCATATCCCCTTAGTTTCTATCTCCCAAAGATACAATATATCATTCTCCTACGGCCAAATGGTTAAAAACCAAGCACACCCTACCTTCACACTATCGGCCACCCACAACTTTTCCCCCACCAAAAACATACGGAGGGAAGGGGGACTCTAAAACCGTTTCTCTCGACTGTTGCAAGCCAACGCGGCGTATGACGTCGTGTATGCTCCCTTTACGTTTTTGCTAAACGTGCCCTCGTCCCCCTGTAGAGATATTCCGGAGATTTTATTCCACAATACATTTTCCACATTCACATTAGCCATAATTCATCTTCATTATGCAGCCTAAATGATTTTACACACACACACATGCACAGGGAGAGAGAGTCAAAATGTGAAACATATGAAAATATTTGAATAAATAGCCAATACAATCAAAGGTCAAATAGGGGGTGCTTATATTTGTCCTGTTTCACACATGTACTAATGGTTAACCTGTACAAGTGCTTGGTGTGAAATTCCACTCCCCCTGAGACACTCTCAGGGAGTGGGGTCAAGGCCAGGGATCAGGCATTATTGCGCAACCCTGGAGCAATTACGGTTAAGTGCCTTGCTCAAGGGCAGATCGGCAGATTTATCTCCTATTCGGATCAGGGATTCGAAACAAGCAAGCTGTTGACTGGCCCAACACTCTAACCACTAGGCTACCTGGCGCCCCAATGTAATAGGTGCTCCTAGATTAGACCACTAGAGGGAACTCTAAATCAGTGCATAGCCAAACAACTCAGAACTGTCTATATATAATTTTCTCAACAATCGGAACTAGACATGTGATTATGAGACTGTATGCATCAACCTTTTATATATTTTAAAGATATGTCATTTACAGTTGAATTGAAGCTAACAGGACGTTTCAAGGCTACGTTGGATGTAGGCACGTAGTTCAGTCTAGATCTTAGGCCATATTCAAATATTTTGACAATACACCCTTCCTTCCTTCCTTCCTTGAGCAAGGGGGAAGGAAACAAGGAAAGACAAAAGGAAGGAAGGCTGCATGTAAAAGTATTGGAACAGGCCCCTCGGTTCCTTCTCCCCTTAGTTGCGGAAAAACCTGGGCCCAAACACCAGTCCCACCACGCAGGTCATCACAAACAACACCCAGAACACCACGGCCAGGGTCCTCCTGTGGTGCTGCAGCACCTCCACCTCACCCACCAGGCCCACACCTCCACCATGGGGCCTATCGCTTGGGTGCATCTGCTCCACCCTTAGGCTCACTGTGGGCAGGATGATGAAGCGGGCGTCCCTGCTGGTATCCAGGGAGAGGACCACCCTCTGGGTGACGGTGGCCAAGTGGGCAGCCATCGACACGGGTGTGCAGAAAGCCATGGGGGGCAGTTGAGCCAGAATGCGGGAGTTGCAGGGCAGGGTGAGGGGGTCGCCGGTCTCCAGCAGGGTGGGGTGGCGGCAGAGGGGGCAGAAAATGGCAGTGCTGCGAGGGCTCTGGGGATCCGCGGGTTCAGCTGGATACGGGAACAGCTGGATTCTCTGGAGGCACTCGGTGCAGAAGACGTGGAGGCATTCCAGCATGCGAGGACACTTGCCACACTGGTTATACTCGTGGTAGCAGATGGGACACTCCACCTCTGTGGACTCACCCGGCTCAGAGCCGAGTGCCGCTGCTTCTGCTGATGCTTGGTCCCCCTGGAAGTGCACTGGTTCTGGAGGCTCAGCCATCGTGAGTGAAAGGGAGAGATGGAAGTGGGGATGGGAGTTGGGGGGGAGGGGGGTGGGGTTCAGGGTCAGACTGCGTTTGGGGTGGTCAGATGTTCTTTGCTGCAGATGTTCTTTGCTGCAGATGTTCTATGTCTGCAGAATATGGAGGAAGATATTATATAATACATATTGATTATATTCTGATACAGTATTACAGTTCAAGTGTTTTTGGCTATCGTAACCTAACCTTTCAGTATGTGTATAACAGAGGGGAAATAAAATGGGCCTAGGCCTATATGGGGTACAAATAGTCCATCTTAAACCTGGTCCTTGGGGTTTTCTGTTCTGTTTCAGCTTGGTTTATGACGAGATTCCTAAGCCCTTGAATCACTGGCTTCAGTTAATTACCAAATGAAGAAGAGATGTAAAGCCTGCCCCCTAGCCCCTAGCAGTGGGGAGCAGAGGAAATGGAAAGCCTGACTGCAGGATCCACACTCAAACTGATATCCCTTTCATACTAAGACGTTCTTCCGCCAACTTTCGCATACTGCCAACTTTTTTCTGCCTTTTCCATATATCTGAAAGCTATTGCCGGTATCAAAGCCAAAACTTTTATTGCCGCCTAATGATCTAGTAATCATTTCGGTAAACTTCTGCCTACGGCTTAGTATGAAACTTAGCCATAATGCTGAGGCGGCATTGGCACGCACTATGCTATTTAAACCAGTTAAATGTAACTAATTGTAAGTCCCCAAAGTAATTATTTATTATGAGAGGGCCATAAACAATAACTAGTAATGTTGCATACTCCAAGAAAGTCTCACTTTTTTGTAATTTAAAAAAATTAATTGCTGAGGTGTATTCACTTGAGGACACAGCTCAAATACACAGTACAAATATGATAAAAATATGAAGTATTTTATATGACGTATTTCCTATTCAACAGAACTGTATAAATACCGCTTGAAATTATTTATATACTTCCTAAATATAGTATAATCAGATTATAACATTTCATCTTCCTTATAACTATAAAATACAGATTTGTATGTTTAGTGTTTGTAAGGCCTGGGTGTCGGAGCGTGGAGTCAAAACGCAGGAAACAGCAGGTGCCAGTACAAAATGTTCTTTAATGAACACGGGCAAACTAGGCCACCCTACTAACACACTGGGTGTACTATTTAACCAGCCCCAGACACGGGAGGGGGGGGGGGGGGGGAAACACAGTCCAGAAAACACGTAGCACCAAAAACAACACCACTACTTACAAACAAACAATCCCGCACAAAGAAACGTGCCGGCTGGCTGACTAATGAGCCCAACTAATTAACCCTAATACACAACAGGTGAACCCAATAACCACATAGGGAGGGGGAGAAAAGGATCAGTGGCAGCTAATAGGCCGGTGACGACGACCGCCGAACGCCACCCGCACGCGAAGGAGAGCCTGCCTCGGTCGAAGTCGTGACAGTGTTAGAGAAAATGTGCATATTTTCTAAAGGTCTCTCTTGATCTGTACCAGAACACCCTGTATATAGCCTCGCTATTGTTATTTTAATGGTGCTCTTTAATTATTTGTTACTTTTATTTCTTTTTTTGTTGTATTTTTCTTAAAACTTCATTGTTGCTTAAGGGCTTGTAAGTAAGCATTTCACTGTAAGGTCTTACACCTGTTGTATTTGGCGCATGTGACAAATAAAATGTGATTTGATCAGAACATCAGCCCCCATCACTGTGAACGTCTCACTGAGCTCTATTTTAGCTTCCTGAACCCATTAGGAACTTCTCTTTCATCTCATATTAATCTTGTCTATCTATGACAGTTTTTTTTTTAATCTATAAACTATTTGAGATGAATCGCTATAAATCGATCTCTGAATCTGCTACTGTGATGAAACCACTCTCTCCTACTGCGCTATGATGTAACGATTGCAGGCATGTGCACAAATCGATTTATAAAACAAAATGTTGGTCCCCTAAACAGGGGACTTTACAATTTAAGAGGCTTTAAACTTGATGGTTGCGAGGCAACGCCAGTTAACCATCGTCCTGCCACTTCTCCCATAACCCACCACTAAGGATGCAATGTTTTCCTAACCACAACTGGATGGATCCATTAAGAATTACTGTGGGAATAACTATCACTGAATGATGAAAATATTGGCATAAAGTAGGCTAATGCAATTGAAGGCATACTATCAAATTGTTGCTTACTGAAACGCCCAAAGTCATCCAATCATTGTAATCCATTTCAAACAATAGCCTACCCGCCTACAGTCAACAAGATTATAATTTCAGTTTGTGCGCAGTTTTCAGATTGGGACAGCGCCATCGCTCTGCTTTGAGACAAGCATGGGGGCTCTTGATAAATCAATGTCCGATTTGTTTTCACTGAATCTCTGTTTGCATATTGGTTAGGCTACAATTAGGCTGGGAAAATGTTAGCTAAATTGAGGCGAGTGCTGCTCTTGCCTAGTTGGCTCATTTATTAGAACATTTTGCCTGCATGTTATGTAGTTTAGTTTAGCTAGTGGATTATTTTGCTCTTCACTCACAGTCGTTTAGTAGCCTAGAACTACTCCCAACCAAAAGCCCGTGACTTCAATCAATGTGATTTTGTTTCACTGATCTCCTTCTGTATACGCTACTTGGTTAATTGGTTTCTGGATGGGGAAATAATGGGCAAATAAGTGGAGGTGGTATAGCTCATCTATTCGTTTGCTCAACTATCACTGATCAGGATCATTTAGCATGCAATAATTTATCCCAAATCAAGTGTAAGGCTATTATTTTTGCTCAATCGAGTAAAGGCAGCTACAAAAACCCGTGGTTGTGAAATATGAACAGGATACTCGCACGCGTTTGAAGATAGGATTGCAATTTATTTAAAAAAAAAAATGTGTCCCACATTTTGTTATTTATAAAACAACAACCCAATATTGTTAATCAACCAGGTTGTCGCCGAAATAGTTATAATATAATAGTAGTCTTACGTTTTTAAAAATTGTATTAATGCCAATACTGTTTTCTATGCTTGTTTTCACTTAATACTTTGGGATACTGGTAATTTGTCAGATTTTATGAGGGTTGCCAGATTGGAGTAAAATTCTGTATTTGTCAGTTTAAAAAATATATATTATTACAGGGCTGTGAAACCCATAGCCGAATGGCTTCAGACTAACATGAGGTAACATAATTCAACAAAAAATATGCCATTCTATAGTTTTGAAAATACATTTTTTAGTTTCTTAGCACCTGCCAAAACAAATTAATAATGTTGATTTTTGATGGTGTATATTCAATAGATTTATTAAAATAGATGCCCCCCAACATCTGCACACCACTACTGCCACTTGTCCCTGGCATTTCAGCCTGCACATGGTAATTATAAAAGGATTATGCAGGCATAAGGTGGTAAAAATGGGTCTGTTTGTAAGAGGGGTCAGATAAACATGTCCCTTTTCTTCTCTAGCAGTATAATAGCAGTATAAGCAGTATAATAAGTAAAAGGTAGAGAAGTGGAGGTGGAAAAACAAAGTAGGACAGGAGCTGTGAATAGAAGTGATTACCGGGCCCGACACTCTCTCTGTTCCTCTGTGTGTTGTTGTGTTTGGTTGCGTTTCAGGTATTTCTCACTGTGGGCTAGTTAGAATGCTGATGCACCAACAACACCAACGCAACGATCATACAAGGAATAAGAATGCCCTCAGCACTACTGGGTTTGTTTAAAATTCCACTGATAGTTGACTAGTGAAATAGAGATTTGAATCAAGTAAACTGCCAAGGATCTCCTCCCAAAGTGTTGTTCCACTGCTGCACAATAGGACCAATGAACCACAATATGAAAATCAATTGTAATATACAGTACATGATGGAAAAGGGGTGTGCTGTACTCATCTGATATTCCCTTAGGTGTCCATGTGTTTACCTCATAAAGATCAAACTGTACTTTCATAAACAGCAGCCTCTCCATTCACATGGGATAGAGCAAGGCAAGCCATACTCAACAGGGCAGTTGCCTAGCAATAGTGGTCTATTTTGTATTGGGCCCCAGGAGCAGAGATTGTAAGAAACATGTTTCCATGGGATTGGTCTATCTGTACATGTCACACTTGTATTTGGTTCAATAATCTCAATACACATTCCAGACAAATTTGGTCAACATTTACCCTGTGTAATTTGCTTGACAACAATGAATGACTTTCTCCAACTCCTTGACATCCACAGTCAGAAATGGTATACAGTGCAGCATTACAACAGAATGGCAAAAATACATACTGCATGATGTCACAACTGCTATGATGGCCTGTATATTAATATATTGCCATACTTGATCTACTGTATGTAGTTCAGTTGATATGAAACCACCATGGGAGTTAAAGTCACCGAGAATTCATAACCATGTAGTGTGTGGGAAGATAACAAACACTTACCGCCTCATACACTCGCTGTCACACACCCCTCAGATAAGGGTGAGCTTTGGCGTTCTTATCCACTACCAAAATTCTCACCGGACACATCATGGTTCTCATTTACAGTAAAAATTAACAACACACTTCGTTAATCTACCTCTCTACCTCTTATTTATACTGGCTCGCTCTCCCTCTGTTTTCTTTCACTCCATATCTCCTCTCCTCTCTTGCTTTACCCATGCCTTGACATCCTCTCCTCTCTCCTACTGGAGCCAGGGTTATCTCCTGGTTGCCCTGACATTAAGTCATCTCTAGGTTGTGGTGGTAACTGGTAACCAGGGACATGGAATAGAGGTAGAAGCCACCTCCTATAACCCTGACACTTCTCACAGTCCTCACAGTACAGTATTTTGTATGTACATTGTCTTTGTCAATGTACAGGGTATTCAGAATGACAGTTGTGAGTCAAATTACTGTGGATATCATTCAAGTGTGGAATACATGTTTTCTGATTTTGGGATATCAGTTCAAAAAGCAGCGACCTGATAACTAGTTGAGTTACTGGTGCTGGTCTAATGGAACTTATATGATGTTTAGTCTTTCTATCTGTATATCTGCAAGACCCCAGGAAACATATTGCCACACATGCTAACATCCTCTCTGAAATATACTACATGACTAAATTATGTGGACACCTGCTCGTCGAACATCTCATGCCAAAAACATGGGCATTAATATGGAGTTGTTCCTCTTTTGCTGCTATAACAGCCCCCACATTTCTGGGAAGGCTTTCCACTAGATGTTGGAACGTTGCTGCAGGGACTTGCTTCCCTTCAGCCACAAGAGCATTAGTAAGGTCGGGCACTGATGTTGAGCAATTAGGCCTGACTTGCAGTTGGCGTTCCAATTCACCCCACAGGTGTTCAATGGGGTTGAGGTCAGGGCTCTGTGCAGGCCAGTCAAGTTCTTCCACACCGATCTCGACAAACCATTTCTGTATGGACATCGCTTTTTGCACGGGGGCATTGTCATGCTAAAGCAGGAAAGGGCCTTCCCCAAACTGTTGCTACAAAGTTGGAAGCACAGAATCATCTAGAACAGGCCTGGTCAACTCCAGTCCTCAGGGGCCTGATTGGTGTCACACTTTTGCCCCAGCCCCAGCTAAAACACCTGACTCCAATAATCAACTAATCATGATATTCAGTTTAAATGCCCCAGGCCTGGTCTAGAATGTCATTGTACGCTGTAGCATTAAGATTTCCCTTCACTGGAACTCAGGGGCCTAGCCCAAACCATGAAAAACAGCCCCAGACAATTATTCCTCCTCCAAACTTTACAGGTGGCAGTTTGGCACTATGCATTCGGGCAGGTAGCGTTCTCCTGGCATCCGCCAAACCCAGATTCGTTCGTCGGACTGCCAGATGGTGAAGCATGATTCATCACTCCAGAGAACACGTTTCCACTGCTCCAGAGTCCAATGGCGGCGAGCTTTACACCACTGCAGCCGACGCTTGGCATTGCACATGGTGATCTTAGGCTTGTGTGCGGCTGCTCGGCCATGGAAACCCATTTCATGAAGCTCCCGACGAACAGTTATTGTGCTGACATTGCTTCCAGAGGCAGTTTGGAACTCAGTAGTGAGTGTTGCAGCCAAGGACAGACAATTTTATGTGTTACGCGCTTCAGTACTCGGCGGTCCCATTCTGTGAGCTTGTGCGGCCTACCACTTCGCGGCTGAGCCATTGTTGCTCCTAGGCGTTTCCACGTCACAATAACAGCACTTACAGTTGACGGGGGCAGCTCTATCAGGGCAGAAATGTAATGAACTGACTTGTTGGAAAGGTGACATCCTATGACGGTGCCACGTTGAAAGTTACTGAGCTCTTCAGTAAGGCCATTCTACTGCCAAAGTTTGTCTATGGAGATGGCATGGCTGTGTGCTCAATTTTAAACACCTGTCAGCAAGGGGTGTGGCTGAAATAGCTGAATCCACTAATTTCAAGGGGTGTCTACATTATTTTGTATATATAGTATATCTACAGAGAAACATGTCTCTGATCATGCATGTATGCAGTCAAATAAGATCCCTATACAGTTAGGTTGCCAAAAATAGGATACAAAAAAATCACTCTTTGCCTAATTCAAAAATATTATGTGTGCATGTGTTTCTGTGCATTCATGCTGTGGTATGGTGTGTGTGTGTATCGTATGTCACAATTATATATGAATATTTACACACTATCCATATATACATATTAATATACAGTGCCGTTACATTAGATGAGAGAAGAGGCATTGTGATACAATATGTCTTTTTGTATCTGTTTTTCAAAGCTAAACTTGCTTTTTGCCTGAGTAACCTCTGGTGGCAGAGCATTCCATGATGACATGGCTCTAATACATAACTAAGCAACGTATTCAATACGTTTTTTTGTTTGGGTACCGTGAAGAAACCCAGAGTGGCGTGTCTGGTCAGGTATGACAGTCAGTGGACCTTATTGCATCGAGTCACCATAATGTATGTGTGAGATTGGACGTTACACTCTTTCACCCACGAGAGGATGACTCACTTTCAAAACACACACCCAGCTTTCCCCGTCTCCTTATCTGAGCTGAGTTTAAACTTCAGAGCCCCATGTGGGTGTTATTTCAAATGAAGAACGGAATCTCGGTACTTCCCAATCACATGACAAAAGTTAAATAGTTTGTCAATTCATCATTATATGGACTGAGCTGGGAATGAGAAAGTGAAAGGAATGTGTCATTAAAAAAATAAAATTGTATTATGTTTGTAAAGGTTATGGGCAGGTTTAATAGACCCAAATTAAGCCTACCCCTGGACTAAAAAGCATGCTGCTCAATGCTCAATGCTCAATCTCCATTGAGAGTATTTTCTAGTCCAGGAATAGGCCTAATCCGGTTCCGGAAGACTAGCCTTAAACCTCTTTTTTCTGTTCAGTACAAGTTCTACACGGTTTTGTTCTTTACATAAATAGACTATCCCTTTTTACAGTAAGTCAATCTACAGGTGGCAGGCACAGAGGAAAATGGTTCCTCAGATCACAATAACACATCAAAGAGTACTGCCTAATTTCTTTCAAATGTCTTATCCTCCCTAAGATCCTGTTACTCTTGGCTTTGGCTGTAGGAGGAGGAAATCACCATGAAAAGAGTTACTGGGTCACCTGATAGGTCCTGGGCTTTGTCTGGAGGATTAGCGTGGGGACGAAAGGCTGACGTCACGTTTACGACCAGATACACCCCTGAGAGTGTCAGTAAGAGGGAGGTGCTGGGATTTCTGGGAAGGGTAAAGCCAGTAGAGTGAGTAGAGTGAGTAGGCAGCGGCAACAGAGACAATAGTATGTTGCTGTGTTTTCATAACAGATTGTTGCACAACACGTTCGCAACTATCAGCTTGTTTGATATCAATGTTTCTATTATGCTTACAGTAATCAAGGGCATATCAAATGAGATGGAATTCAAAGGGTATCGGAGCCAGTGTGAGTCACTAGAGTAGACAACAGTGAGACATATGGGTCATCTTAAGTGACTGATATGGGTTTATCTATGGGCTAGACAGGCATTAGCAGATAGGCTATGGGACAGCATAGGAAGTTGACAGCGCATGCTCCTTGCAGTCATGGTTCACTCCTGTTCTATCCAGCTACAAAGTAGTCTGCTGTCATCAAGAAACAGACAGAGGGAATTTACTAAGGGATCTGGAATTTTTAAAAGATTCTTAATCGTATCTTTGCCTCTCTCCTCCCCCCATAAGGCAGTTCTGTTGTTTAAAGACACAGACAGACAGGAGCCAGTTTGACACATAATAATATTAAAATCACTATTTCAAAGGAGAGGAAACATTCTTGATGCAAGCACTTTGTCTTACATTCATGGTTCTGTTATATCTGGGAAATGTGGGTGATAGTTCATCTGTATAGTGGGCTTTCTTCATACCTGGAAACTGTGGTTGAATATCAGAGACATTGGCCAAACTGTAGCAGAATGGCCCACTAACTCTCTTCCATATACAGTAAAAAGGACGTGTGGGTGGAGAGTGGGAGGGTTAGCACGCGAACGCCGCGTCTCTTTGATGACATCACTATTTCCAAAAGATTAGTCATAGGTTACTACTATTTTTTTGGCAATCTGTCAAGTGAAAGTCCCTCCCACACTAAGAAATATACATATAGCCTAATAGCCAACTCATTCAGACAGTTAATTCTCGTTGAACGAAAAATGTGTTCAGAACTTGAGTGCGGAATTTGTTACCGAAGCTACAACACCGGCCGTCGGTGTCCTCGTGAGTTACAGTGTAAACACAGCTTTTGTGAGCGCTGTCTAGTGACTCTTTCCCAATCCTCAGTATGTGAAGTGGAATCCAAGGAATGTTCGCCGCAGGACAAGACAATTGTTTGCCCACTCTGCCGATACCCGACCTCTGTATCGGGTAAAGTGAGGGCAGCGCTTCGGGTAGACGAAAGTGTTCTAGAGCGCATGGTGGTATCTGGCGTTCTCGATGAAAGCATGACAGACGACGAGGAGGATAGTGAGGGGAAGGAGGATGACAACGAGACTCCTCATGAGAACTCAGCCGAGGAAAGGGACTCATCTTCGGGTTCCAGAGGTGGAAGGTTCCACCGTTCGCTGAGGCGCGTCTGGGGCAAATTCACTGGGAATCATTCCCAAAGGAGAGCGCGTAAGTAGCCCTATTCTATTGCAATACTCTTTAGTTTTCAGAAAACATCACTTCATATTCCGGTAGTTTCTTTTCTTAGCCTACTTTGATGGCATTTTCATTAACAAATTACCTGCGGACCAAAGTAGGCTATTATAGCCTGCCTAAAGAAGGCCATTTATTGTATTCTCATACATATTTTATTTTTCCCCTACAGATTGTATGACTGATGAAGACCTAATAGACCTCTTCATGATGTCATGCTATACCATTTGATGCGGACTTCGTTGACTGGAAAGTCATCAGGGCTGCATTCAGTACGTTTTTACGTTCTGGCACGTTCAGTTGAACGGATCCGGTGCTGTACTGAACGACCAGTTTGAGAAAGCTGTCAGCGTGGCCACTGCCCTTTTAAATACGTCACTCATTGCTTCAAGCCACACCTCGACACACCCAGCAAACGGGAGCCGCCTATCACAGTCTGTTCAAGAACGTTTTGGGGAAACGTGTCGTGTCAGTCGGTACAAACCTTTCCGTTACTTAGCAAACGTTTGATCGAACTGAACGCACCTCAGTTGCACCTGATTGATCAGAGAGGGGGCGTTGCCGTCCACGAGCCTACGCTACAGTAGCCAATTTGGAATGTAGAAGACTGGCGGGTCCAGTTGGAGCAAGCAGTAATATGTATTTCATATAATAGCTAACTAGGCCTATGTGTCCCTTCACACATGCATGTAATAATTGATGGTGACCAAACACATAATGGTAACATAATTGTAAAGTCCTAAAATAACACAACTATAGGCTATTATTTGAAGCCAATGGGCTACTGAATGAAATAGTTTTATCTAAAATTGTATTTTTTGTGCTTTGATGTAGCCTATGGCTTTCCATTTCCAAATATTAGAATGTGTTGAATATTGTTGGTGCTCAGTTCAAGAGAACTTTATTTGAATATAATGTATTTATTTAATTCACTTCTATTGATTGTGTGTGATATTTTGCACCTTTGTTTTGTTGTAATAAAACATGTTATTGTTTTGTTAATTTTCATCTCGCCGGGATGAATGGCGTGCAGTAATAACTGATGCTTGCTTTTTCGCTGAAGAATAAATTAATAAATAATACTGTTCTGAACTTCTGCTTGGTTTACCATTATTTAGAATATAAGACTGCGTAAGCTCATGCCATATAGACCTATCCAACAAGTGAGACCAGGTGTAATTTCCCCCAAAAAATCTGGAGGATGCAATCAACATAAATGGTTGCACCTGTGTTCACATGGGCCGGGCGTGTGTTCAGTGAGGTGAAACATTCAGAAAATTTCAGGACGCAAATTGAAATGTAACAGCGCTAACGTGATTCCCTGGCCTATTCTATACAGACAAGAATATGTTTTAATCTACACAATACATCCCTATTGAAACATACTGTAATGTTGCACTCTTCTGAACGGGTCCTGAATTAGATGCACCTGTTGAGATAGCAACAGGCACATCTAATATGCTAATCAAGAGGATCTGTGAGCACAGCGCACTATTTAACAACTAGAGGAACAAGAGGTTGTTAAAACAAGGCTTTTACCTTGGACTCCTTGTCAGTTACAATCTGATTGTGCTGCCGTGTATCATATGTTGGTTGATGGCCAGCAATAATGTCGAGGACTCTAAGACTTAAATCTAGGTATGTTCTTAATCAGGTAGCCTCAGACTATTGCCCAATACTTTGTGTACTGATAACAATGAGAGGTTGACTAGTCTTTCAGTAATGTAAATATCACTTTTTTTTTGTCCTATAGACTTCTGTTCCTGTGCCTGGTATTAGCTACTGTGGATGTCAGTTCATGTTTATCAAGGGGTAAGCGTAATAAACATGATACCATTTCTATTTTTAACTTATTGTACAGAAAGTTAATGTTTTTTTTGGGTCATACCTATGTCTGTAAAGTTTTTGTTTGTCATAGACTTCAATACGTGAGTTGGGTTAATGGTTAACAACATCCAGCTGCCCAGGGGTATTGCTCAGAATCTATCCTTACATAACCTGTGTGCTTGACCTCGTATCTTGTGACGTGAAATTGTTTTCCTTGAGGCGATATGATTTAGACTTAGTTTGAAAACAACATGCTCAGTGAACTTCCATAGCTGCCGTGTTACTTTATTAGTAACCATACATATTAAATGTAAGGACAAGCAAACTTAACTTTTTATATTTAGAGCTCAGCATTTTTTTTCTGTCCAAATAATCTGACTAGGAAACTGAGCACTACCAACATGTCCATTTCATTCAGCGACACAATTTGATGTGAGGTTTTAATTCACTCACCAACAATTTTACTGAGTTACAGTTCATATAAGGGAATCTGTCAAATGTAAAATTCACTACGCCCTAGTCTGTATTCCCAGTCATGTGAAATCCATAGATACCTTTAGAAAGGTAGGGGCATGGGTCAGAAAACCAGTTGATATCTGGTGTGACCACCATTTGCCTCATGCAGCACAACAGCTCCTTCGCATAGAGTTGATCAGGCTGATTGAAGAGGAGTGTGACAACATTCCACAATGGCTGTGCAATGTTGCTGGATATTGTCAGGAACTGGAACATGCTTTTGTACATGTCGAACCACAGCATCCCAAACATGCTCAATGGGTGACATGTCTGAGTATGCAGGCCATGGAAGAACTGGGACACTTTGTGTACAGATCCTTGCGAAATGGGGCTGTGCATTATCATGCTGAAACATGGTGGCGGATCAATTGTACGACAACGGGCCTCAGGATCTCATGATATCTGTGCATTCAAATTGCCACTGATTTTTAAAATGCAATTGTGTATGTCTGCCCATACATAACCCAACTGCCACCATGGGGCACTCTGTTCACATTGACAAACTGCTCGCCCACACAACGCCATGCACGCCATCTGCCCGGTACAGTTGAAACCGGCATTCATCCGTGAAGAGCACACTTCTCCAGTGGCCATCGACGGTGAGCATTTTGCCACTGAAGTACGTTACGACGCCAAACTGCAGTCAGGCCCAAACGCTGGTGATGACGAGCTTGACGGTGATGACGAGATGCGCTTCCCTGAGATTATTTATTTCTTTGGTTGTGCAAACCCTGTTTCATCAGCTGTCCGTGTGGCTGGTCTCCGACGACCCCCGCAGGTGAAGAAGCCAGATGTGGAGGCCTAGGCTGGCATGGCTACACGTGGTCTGCGGTTGTTATGCCGGTTGAACGTACTGTCAAATTCTCTAAAACTACGGCGGTGGCTTATGGTAGAGAAACTAACATTCCTTCCTCTGGTAACAGTTTTGGTGGACAATCCTGCAGTCAGCATGCCAATTGCACGCTCCCTAAAAACATAAGGCCACTCTAAAATGTGCAGTTTTGTCACACCAACACAATGCCACATGTCTTATTGTCCCCAGCACAATGTGCACCTGTTTAATGATCATGCTGTTTAATCAGCTTCTTGATATGCCACACCAGTCCGGTGGATGGATTGTCTTGGCAAAGGGGAAATGCTAATTTACAGGAATGTGAACAAATTTGAGAAATAAGCTGTTTGACATTTCTGGGATCTGTTATTTCAGGACATGGGGACAACACTTTACATGTTGCATCTTGTAATTTTGTTCAGTGTATTTAGACATGAAATGTATGAGTAATACTGAATTGCACTCTTATTTCCCTGTAGGCAGGAGAGCAGTACACGAACAGAGAAGTTCTCTCGGTACACAGGGCCCAATAAAATGGAGGACTTTCTACAACCCTTACACATTTAGCCATAGTCTCAGCCCAAGCCAACCGGTCCCCAGTAGTGTCCTTAGGCTGAGACCGGGAGACCAAACTGGGATAGAAGATTCCCCTGATGGTGAGGAGTCTCAACCTCCCAACAGTCAATCTAACAGATTTTCAAACATCTCTGTGCCCAGTAAGACTGTCCATTTTCGTACCTACCCTTCTAGTGGCCTAGGTAGCCCAATTGTCCCCAGAACCTGGGGTGCCTCTGGTACCTTTCATTCAGTCTCAAACCCTATGATCCAAAGGAGCCATGTTACCACCAGTAGTTCGCAACCTGCCAGGGACATATTTGGCTCTCCTGCTGTTGAACACACCCCCATCCCAGCACAACAGGCTGAAAACCCTGTGAGCACGAATGAGAAATCCAAATACAGAACGTTTCTGTCTTCCTACCGCTTCAGGGAATCCCAACCCACTTCCAGCACCTCTGACACCACTCGCAAGGGCCCTAGTGAAGGAGTGAAGACCATTAGCAGACTTGGTGCTGCCTCTGCTAACCAAAGTGAAGGAAACTCCAGTGTTCATGGATCTGGAAGAGCCACACATGTGCAAAGGGGGTATGACTACATAGGCTCTCAGTTGTACCCTACAGCTTTTAAGTCTGCCAATGGACAACAAGTGCACCCACCAACTCTGAGCCAATCCGGTTCTTCTAAAGTAGATGCTACCAGTGAAGCCCAACATGCTTCTAGTATCAACAAACCCTTCCATCACAGTGCCAACTTTGCTCAAAGTGGAGATGGCCCTAGTAGCTATTTCCCTGGTGAAATGGCTAAAAGTGCTTTCAGCAGAATTCAACCTCTTATTAGATTTGGCTCTTTCTGGAACACAATAGCCCCCACTGCAACTCAACCCACCCAAAGTCCCTCTGAGCCTGCAGCGAGAGAAACTGCCCCTGACCAGTCTTTGAAAACCAAGAGTAGTTATGTCCCTTGGAAGAAATCTGGGCTAAGAAGCTCATCCAGTGGTCAGTACGGGTTAGCCACAGGTGTTTACAAACCTGGAAGATCCATGAATGTCAATACACTCGGAGGGTTCCAATATCAAGATCCCGAGGAAACATTGGCTCCCATCGTGAGTGACGATGACATACCCTCTGTTGCTATCAGACCTTCAATCAACACAAACACTGCAAAGAGTCAGGTTACTGGCTGGAGAAATAGTCATGGTATACCTAGGGGCATGAGAATGAGTTCTGTCAGTGGGTATCCAGCTGTATACAGAAAGTATAGCTTTGCACCTAGAATTCGAGTAGCTTCCACTACAACTTCCTCTGCCCCAAGCGATACTCTAGCCCCAAGGACATTCAAATCAGGTCCACGAGAAGTCGAACTTATATCCATAGAAGACGACCTAGTCTCTAACAGCCTGCATGCCTCCAATGTCCAGTCTTCAGAAGCGCAGACTACTACCACTGACATGCCCGGCTCTACCACGAGAGCCGGTAGGCCTTGGTTTGTTAGATATACACCTAGCGAGGATAACAAGGCTAAAATCGGCCATGTTTTCAAGGGATCCCAACCAACCCTACTACAATCTCACCAGAGTGAGAGTCTAAAACATGTTCAGCCAACCTTTAGTCTGCCCGGCAACAATGTTTTCCATGACAGTTTGACTGCAGGAGAGGCTAAACCTGGTCCAACAAGCTCGGCCCCTTTCAAGCCTGAAGCTATGTTCAACAAGTTTCGGTCTGTAATTTACAGAAGCCCCAAAGGTTCCAGGTTCAGACAGTATGAAGGTGTTCTGGGCATAAAGCTCCCGGGTGAAACTAGGCCCTCAGGCAGCAATGCATCTGCCCCTGCTGAAATCCAGCCCACCTCCATTACTTTGACAACAGCCAGTCAGAGCCAAAATTTCCACAGTATAGAAGCTTCTCAAAGCAGTGACTCATTTCACAAAACTGTGAATCATTCTGGTTATGAAGACCCCAAGTCTCACCCACATGACTCGGATAGAAATGAAATGACAAGAAATCCCTTTAGGTTCATATCTGGTAAACTCCCAAAAAGCCAGAATAGCTATGCTTTCATGGGCTTCCAAAAACCTAGAAGCAAAGCAGGATCAACCCAGGACAAGGTCGCTGATCTCGGTGCACAAACGGTGCCTCCCATCAAAGAGCATCCACCCCCAGTTGTGCCCACCTCTGCCCCCAGTGTCCACCCAAGCCCTCCCAGAGTCCAAGTTCAACCAGACCTAAGCCCCACTGAACTTGCAGAGCATCGCAAACCCACCAGCAGCATTGTAAAGGGCAAACGTGTCAAGGTGAAGAGCCAAAATAGTATTTCACCTTCGAACGACACCGCCTCCCAACCAGCCAAGCCCCAAACCATGAGGTTCAAGGCTATCCCATTTGCTGATATCCTAGGAAGTGCCTCTTTCAGTGGAATCCAACCATGGGGAAGCTCCAGACCCAGTGTGCAGTCAACATCCAATACCGCAGCGTCAGGCCACGATGGCGGTGCACTGGACAAGGATCAACCAACACCCAGAGGGTTCGGGTCACCCCAAGGCCTTCCCACTCCCACCATTCCCAAGTAACACTGCTCAGAGTGGCAAGGGGGATGTGGGTAGTGTCATAGGGGATGTTCAAAGTGGTAGTAGTTTGGGAGCCATGAGGAAAGAACTTAACTAGTTGAGGATGTCTGCAGGTAATCTTTCCTTGAAGTCAGTCCGGTTTGAATTCATGAAAGATGTGACCTGACCCCATAGCCCTGCTCAAGTATTTATTCAGAACATGGTTGTGCTTGTAAATGTGATAATTTATAATAAATATTCATACTTAGATTTTTCTTGTTCTCTTTAATGCAGACTTGCCATTGGGTTGAAACTTAACAATTCAGCGAAGACTAACAGGATTGCAGCGTGGTTAACCTTTTGTACAGGTGACACCATAAGTGGTGATATTGTTGTGTGATGTTAGACTTTCTCTTTGGGAAGAATTTACTTACGTTGAACCAACCATATTCCCCAACAACTTTTTAGTCTACTTTATCTGGTTAGCCGCATCTGACATTGGTTTAGCGGCTTATAAATATAGGATGTATTAACCCACTTCAAGCATTGACATCTCAAGGGCAAAATACAGTAAATTAACAATTAGTGCTAATTTTTATTTTTATTTTTTACATCTCACCCCAAGATGCCCATTCTAATCTAATACTAAGTAGTGCACTACATAGGGGAGAAGGGTAGCATTTGGGATGCACACATGGTCCACAGTACATCATTTTAGGGTTGTTTGGGAACAAATTCTTTGGATTTTGTCATGGAGTATTAGTTAATGGAAATGGAGGGAGACTTATTGGAATTTTGTTGGTGAAATTATAGTTTACCCATCAGTTGAGTCCCTTGTAAAGGTCCTCTGGCTAAAATCTACTGACAGACTTTCTATCCAGTCTCGGCTTGAGGGTTTGGCATAATGGTCCCTTGTTTGACAAAACCACATGGAAAACGTCTCTTTTAAATGATAACGACTGCTCTTTTGGATGTTGTAAATGAGTCTAGTTTTACAAGTCTATCGCAAGAAAGTCTGTATATGTGGTTTATGTTCACTTGACCTTGCTGCTAGAGTGGGGGGGGGGGGGGGGGGGGATAGGTCAAATGAGATCGAAACAATAGTTGAAATGCATCTGTCATAAGAACATGTACATTGGAATTATTGTCGAGACAATCCCCGAGTTCTAGGTCACATACATATTCAGTCAACCTGATATCCAGATTGTAGTCAGTGCCGTTCTTGACATACACACAGTGGAGTAATAGCGTGTCTAGACTTGTGTTGGACTCATTGATTTCAAGTGCACTTATTCCAAGTACTTAGTTAGCCCACTAGGTGGCGTTTGACTATTTAAAACCAAAGGCATATTTTATTTTTCCAGGTCCCCTTGGTTTCCCCAGTGTAAAGTGTTATGTTAGTGCTTACTTACTACAAGACTCTGTAGAAGTAGAGAAGGGGAACTCAAAAATATGAAACTCTAAAACAAATTCACTGTACATACAAACATTATTGCTGGATTAGTTATAGTCCAACTTAGTTTCTTGTTTTTGTTCTAACTTATTTTTAGTATTACATTGTCATAGATTACTGCATTATTGGGGTTAGAGCTAGCGAGAAAGGCATTTCACTATTTGTAGATGTGACATTAACTTTGAAACTACACTGAACAAAAATATAAATGCAACACGTGAAGTGCTGGTCCCAGCTGAAATAAAATCTCTGAAATGTTCCATATTTATAAAAAGCTTATTTCTCTCAATGTGTGCACAAATTTGTTTACTTCACGGTTAGTGAGCATTCTATCCTTTGTCAAGATAGTCCATCCACCTGACAGGTGGATGGACTATCAAGAAGCTGACAGCATGATCAATAGTTAGCCCACTAGGCAAAACAACATTTTGATTCAGAGCAATAAAGAAATTGAATAATTTATCTGAGCAAACCAGAAACCTTTCAATATATACATTCAAACCATACTATTGTGCAGGACTATGGAGGATGAAGGAACCAATTATCTTTTCAGACTGTTAGAGTATTTATCTGATACATATGTCAGTGTATTGTGATTGTATTATAAATTGTATTTTAATGTTTAAGTGTTTGAGAACTAAAAGAGATCCAAATAAAATAATTACACAGGTGCACCTTGAGCTGGGGAAAATAACAGGCCCCTCTAAAATTTGCAATTTTGTCACAACACAATGCCACGTGCTCAGGTATATTTCTGTCTGTAATAAACCTTTTGTAGGGAAAAACTCATTCTGATTAGCTGGGTCTGGCTCCCCAGTGGGTCGGCCTGGCTTCCAAATGGGTGGTGGGCCCACCCATGGCTGCGCCCCTGCCCAGTCGTGAAATCCATAGATTAGGGCCTAATGAATTCATTTCAATTGACTGATTTCCTTATGAACTGTAACTCAGCAAAATCGTTGAAACTGTTGCATGTTGCGTTTTATAGTTTTCAGTATAGTTTAGTGGCTTTTAACTGGGAATTTTCTTCAGTCTGAATTAGACATATTTCACAAGTACAGGGATGTTGTTGCTTTGGTCCAGCCGCTAGTGATCTAACACAGTTCCATGTGTCCATGCTAAGCTCAAATCCCAGTGCTAACAGTTTAATTTATGGAGGATGACCCTTTACCTTTTCCCAGCGTGCAAGCCTCACTAAAATACCCACTTCTTCGCTTGTCCTCAACTGCTTTTCAGGATCCAGCAGCGGGGGGCCAAGGGAGAAGCTTGGGGGATCTGTCAATCAAGTTGAAGTACATTGTACAATGGATTAATGCAACTACCCTACAGCCCACCCACCCCTCCCCTGCAAAACTCGTGGTGTTCCACTTTCCCATAGAAGTCCCCCTCAGAGTTCAAAGCCATCAAAGCCAAGGTGTTAGACTGACGGCTCTTTCTAAGCTCTCTCTCACATAACTCTCTTTCTCACTCTGTGTGTTTGTTTTTGCATATGTATGTATGTGTGTGTGTGTGTGTTTTCTCTCTTTAAAACGGCCTAACCCCTGGTCCCCCTGTCTCCCACTGTGAGGGGAATTCTGTACCATGTGTCTGGTTTTCAGGAAGCTTTCAAGGAAAGTAAAGCATGGAGGCCTCACCGTCATCTTCCCCTCCCTCGCTACATGTGGTAGTTTTGTTTTCTTTCTCTCTCTGAACCAAACACGACAGAGTAACTGAGCTAACAAAGTACGCAACTAAACACAGAAATGTTGACATCCACATTCCCATGGAGCATGATTTAAGAGGGGGGGGATATTGAAGAAATTTTTGTTTGGCTAAGAACACTGAAAGAGTGGGAGGAAGGAGGACAAAGAAAGGGGCTGAAAATACATTAGAAATGGTTGGGTCTGCTGTGGCATTTGCAGATCAAATTACTTCAGATACCAGAAGCATTGGAATCGCTGAGTTTTACTATTTCCATATTAGTCTGTACTGTAGTAATTGTCCTAACGCACTGTAATGTTTACCATCAACATTTTCATAATAAATTACCTTAAGAGCACAACATAGAATGTGATTGATTAAAAAAGGAGAATGTGAAGGAGAGGGTGATTAACCGAAATGTACGAAACTGTACGGTTATTATCAAGTATACTATGAATCTAGAGTTCAGATATTTATAAAAAACTATAAAAACATGATGTTTGTGCTACAGTGTGTTTCTGTGCATCTGGTTCAGGGACTCCTGCTATTTCTGTGTCAAACACGGAGTGAGCTTCCTGTTTGGCCGTGCCAGAGAGGAAGTCATAAAGCAGGAAGACTTCCTGTATTCTTACCAACGTGCCGATGGGTCAGAGCACAGCTACATGCTGCTACATCATATGGGGGTTGGAGCTGATGAATGACAGATCATGGGAAATTAAATGTATTAAAATGCATCCATTCTACGCTTTTATTGTGATAAAAAGCCAATTAATATACTTTTTGATACCACTACACAGGCTTGAAAAAGCCCCCACGTACACATCCAAAAGTCATTCTGGAACATGTTAGCCTTACATTTTTTGCTTTGTCAAATACAATGATGGATTAATATATACAATGCACAGTATCACATCATCACTTATTTTTTTCAGTTTTCTTTTATAGCCTACTGATGAGTATTACATACTGTATACATTGTAAGCACACACCTGTTGTCTGTGTGTCATGTGTACCCCGAGCCCTACAATGTCTAGTCTGTATGCATGTGTGTGGATCCGCATGCTCCTGTCCGTCACCCTAACACATGGCTGAGACCAGTGGAGGCTGCTGAGGGGAGGACGGCGCATAATAATGGCTGGAACGGCTCGAATGGAATGGTCGAACACATGGAAACCATGTGTTTAATGTTTTTGATACCGCTCCATTGATTCCGCTCCAGCCATTTAACACGAGCCCGTCGTCCCCAATTAAGGTGACACCAATCACCTGTGGCGGAGTGTTTTAGTGAGAGGCAAAGGACGCTGCTGTACAGAGGGTGTGTCCTTCTACCTAGTTTTGCAACTAGAGTTCACAGCCACAGATCCACCTGTTGTCTTCTGGCCTTCGAGGAAAGCTGCTCTCTTCCTCTCTCTTTCAGTTTCTGTCACTCCCTCTTTCCCTCCCTCATTTCTCTTTACCTGTCGTCCCCCCTCCCTCTCTATCTCTCGTTTCCTCTAGGTTTATGACATGACTGTCTGTGCCCGGTGCCCATCTAAACCCGGTGTCCTCTACCACCTCTCCTTGGCGCCATCCCAGAATATTGGCACTGCCGCGGAGGCAACGGAACATGGCCATTGACTGAGTCTCCGTGATGACCAGATGGCGGAAGTTCCCAACTCACTCGATCATTCTCTACCTCTCTCTTTCTGATGTGGAGGCTCCAAGTGCCATATTCTCATCCCTTCTCCATCCATTCATCTCAATGGCCATTCATTCACAGCTTGGCTCTTTGAGAGACTTTACTCTGCTGTCCTGTCCTGTCACATTATAGCAACAACGGTCGCTGTAACGTAAGAGCAGTCCTAACAGAGGGAAGCAGTGTGTTTGTAGTTAGCGGTTAGCTAGCGCTTAGCTCCAGTACAGCTTACTTCTTCACCTAGGACCAAGCCACCGAGCTTTCTGGCTTTTTAGCGTCTCTGTTAACGTCTGTTTAACATTGATTGGGACATGTCCCCCCCTAAGATTTACGCTCCTGTGTCTAAGTTTAGACTACACGGTTCACATGTCAGTCTAACAAGGCTAAACATGCCCTGAGGGAAGCATAGAGGTGAGAGGTTAGGTGCGAGGGAACAAGAGCCAGCTTATAAGAAAAGAGCAATAGGGTCAGGGCCACAGTGAATAGACTACAGATACAGTGTACTTACATGGTTTTCATTGGCCTTCTGGTGAAGCTGTTTCAGCCTCATATTCCCCTAATACATACTGGTGATGATATGTGTCCTTTACTCCCATATTCCATCCTATTCATGGGCAGGGCAGAGAGAGTGAGAGCATCTGCTTCATGTTCACACAGATGCAGGGTGTGTGTTTGTGTGTGTGTGTTGTGTTCTCATTCCTATTCATCCCAATGGGGATTTGGTGCACATATAACCTGGGGTTGAGTTACCAGGCCATCTGGGAGAGAAAGACACAGAGAATCCTCACAACATAGACTTTATTAGGCAAAGAAAGTCTGAGTGGAAAGAGGGAGAGACATGAAAGATACGGACTTTTCTCGCTAATAATGCCCATTGAAACTAATTTAATTGTGAGTGAGAGAGCCTGAGAGAGAGAGAGAGTGTGACACACACACACACACACATCCTTTCCCAGGCACAAACAAAGCAGTTGGTCATAATTCCAATGAGATGAGTGATAAACCCTGTTGGCATCTTGCCACTACATAGTCACATCGATCTTATCACTGGAGAGAGAGATGACTAAGAAAGGCTTTTTGTTTACGGTAACTAATCATTAAACAGTTTTGATTATGGTTGTTAAAGCCTTTATGAGTGTGATTGTGTGTTTGTGTGTCTGTGTGTCCGTCACTACAGTACAGTATGCCGGTACCACCGCCTGCCTTTATAACTGTCTGTGCCCGTCACTTTGCCTTGTTTCTCTTTGTCTCAATCTGTCCCTCCGCACAGACATCTAGACAACTCTTATTTTTATGAGATCATTACCTTTAATCAAAGGACAACTCCTAGATCTTTTTTTGTTGTTTTTTCTTCTCAAGCAACAAAAGTGAAATTGTCACATCACAGTCAAAGAGCATCAGAATTTCCCATTTAGAATTGTAGATAGGAAAAATGTGTATTTTCCCATAATCTAGAACACCCTATCGTCATGGAGAACAGCAACTAAGCTTAACACCCCCAACCCCTGAATTCTCCCAAATAAAGTTCATTATACATGATCACCATTCATTAATTTCATTTTAAAAAGAAACAAATCAATTTGGAAACGGCCCATACGGCATCGAGATGAGTCAGAAACATTCATTCTAGTGTCAAAATTGACTAGAAAGTGTAAATAGGATAATTTTGGTCATAAAGTCAGTCTGGTCTAAAACGGAGTTTGGAACGTCCATGCGTCACACCAGGTAAATGAAGGTAGGGTTTTGATTTGATGATGTCCATTTGCCCACTAACATGGTTGTGAACAGCTGCGGTGATTGCTCTCTATCCAATAGCATAGACAGTGAAAGTGAGACAGACCTGCTCTCTATCCAATAGGATACATAGTGAGACAAACCTGCCCAGCACGTCACACATTCTTTTACTTGAGAAATACTGCACCAAACACCTTAGTTCGATGTAAAATTGCATGACTAAAACATCCTCGGCAAAACATCAAAACTAATTACAGATTTCTTGAGTTATGTTAAATTGATTTTGAGGAAGTGAAACAGGCTTCCCGTCTAGTGTCTCATGGGGGCAAACATCATTAACCAAACGCAGAATCGATCAGGAAACCGTGTTTTTCTAGTGAGCAACAGAAAACCACAGGTGTCAATCGGTATGTTCAGTAGCTCTTTAAAGTGATAGTTCACTCCAAAGTTAAAGTTTGTTATATATATTGATGCTTTCAGACCTCAACAGTGACTGGGTTCATGACCATTGTCCACTTTTGAGGCCAGAAAGCACCAGACTTAACTTTGATTTCGGAGTGAACTCTCTGGCTTCAGTTTGGAAGATTGTGGAGTCATTATATAACAAAAGAAAACATTTCCCAAAAACTTTTGGAAACATTGACACTATTTACTGTTTGTGTTTTAATGTGTAAGTGTGTGCTCGTATCACTGCCTTGTTGTGCCTTGCAGTGAACCGTCATTAGAAACAAACCCGGCACAGTGAGGTTGGAAACCAACTACTTTCCTAATCTCACCTCTGCATTATTATAGAAACCATTATGGCCAATTGCCCTGACCACAGATCCTAATCTGGTAGCAATAAAGCTGCTTTGTTATGCTACGAGTCCCGACAGTCATGTGACAAGAGTGAGGACGAAGTGCACGAGGCAGACACCTTGGACTGACCGTCGGAATATACATACGTGCTGGTAGTGAAACGTTGGACAGAGAAATGTGGTTCTCTTTGAAGGGTGTTTTCTCTTTCAGTGACGGCTCATATTGGCAACTTATGGTAAGTATTGTTCATGAAGTAATTTCAGAAGTGCTTCCTCTCACCCCTTTCTTTCATACGTGTCCCAGAGGCAAACTAAGGAGGCAAAATGTCTCTCAAACATCCAAGACAGTTTTTTTTGTTGCAAAATCAAGGCAAGGTTATAATAGCATTTAACATACAAGAAAATAAAAAAAAGGTCTGAACTTGTAGCTAGCTATTTAATATATTGTCAAAGAGTCAAAAGGTATTTTTGTTTTGGCACTGATAGGGCCATCCATAGATGAGGCCCCTCCACGGGGCCAAAACAGCCAGCATGAACCCAATACTGTGACGACCCTCCCACTCTGTCTGCCATATTCTCTCTGTGCTCGTCTCCTTATTAGGATGCCGGTGGGCGGAGTTGGGAGGGTTGTCAGCTACATGGGAAACACCTGGGCCCGGGTGTGTCCCAGGATAAATAGACCTCTTCCACAATCATTGGGGAGACTCTCTCCATGCAGACACCTTCATAGATTCTGTTGTGGTATTTTTGTGGCCTTTTGGTTGTTTGCTTTAGCACCTTTCAACACCCCGCATTATCACATTTATGCAAGCAAAACACTCACTTACACTACTCACACACCATTGTTAATTGCATATAGGTTACCTTAGTTAATAAATATATTTTGTTATTCCTTATCTCCATGTTGTCTCCCTTTTGTTACGGGCTTTGAGCCGGTTAGTGACAATACAAACACGAAGGCAGGGGCCATTGGTCAAGTCATTACATGGGTCACTACATCCTTGAACATCATTGAACCATCAATAAGGGCAGGGTTCCTTAAGTTTACACAATATTGCACAGCCACAAATAGAGAAATAAGAGGAAAATAGACGATATATATTTTGCCCTCATAGCGCTAAAGGGAAAGAAAGGGACAGACATATAGACAGGCAGACAGATAGACATACATACAGGCAGGCACTTTAGTGCTAATGCATAGCAGAGAGAGTATAAAGTAAGAGCCAAAGAGAGAGAGAGAAAGACGGCAACTGAGAAACATAAAGGAGGATGGTGGCCCTATCTATGCCTCAGAACCGAATACTTTGCTAACTAGGCAAAAGTTAGCATGTTGCCCACAGCTAGCGAGGCACGCCATGTTATCAAAGGCAGACGTTAGGTAAGCCAACATTAGCAAGGGCTATTGTTAGCACCTCTTTTATCCCTATGGACTAGCGTGACAAGATGTCCCAGATTTCCTGGGACAGTCCCCGATCAGCCCTCAGAAAGAAAAAAATTACTTTGGAAGTTAAATTGAGGCTGATATTTCAATAATCAAATGCTGTATCCAATCAGATTTGCATGTAAAAAATGTCTGTCCCTGTACCAAACTCGTTTGCTCCCGTTGCATTGCCGCTGACCTTTTGAGACCTTATACCAACGTTTGAACAGTGGCACATTGTAACCACTGCATGAACAACCATGGCCAGAAAGTGTTGCATGAAACAGTATAGCCTACCAAACGTGGGTGATTCTATAATTACAACACTGAACAAAAAATGGAAAACCAGTCAGTATCTGGCGTGATCAACATTTGCCTCATGGAACACAACACATCTCCTTCGCATAGAGTTGATCAGGCTGTTGATTTTGGCCGGTGGAATGTTGCCCCACTCCTCTTCAATGGCTGTGTAAAGTAGTCTGGACTACACGTTTATCCAGAGCATCCCAAACATGCTCAATGGGTGACGTGTGGTGAGTATACAGGCCAAGAAGAACTGGTACATTTTCAGCTTCCAGGAATTGTTTACAGATCCCTGAGGCCGTTCATTATCATGCTGAAAACATGAGGACATGGAGGCGGATGAATTGTACGACAACGGGCCTCAGGATCTCCTCACGGTATCTCTGTGCATTCAAATTGCCATCGATAAAATTCAAATGTGTTCGTTGTCTGTAGCTTATGCCTGTCCATACCATAACCCCACCACCACCATTGGGGCACTCTGTTCACAACATGGACATGAGCAAACCGCTGGATGCCATACACACTGTCTGCCATCTGCCTGGTACAGTTGAAACCGGGATTCATCAGTGAAGAGCACACTTCTCCAGAGTGTCAGTGACCATAGAAAGTGAACAGTTGCCCATTGAAGTCGTTTACGACGCCAAACTGCAGTCAGGTCAAGGCCCTGGTGAGGACGACGAGCACACAGATGAGCTTCCCTGAGACGTTTGTGAGGAAATTGTTCTGTTGTGCAAACTCAGTTTCATCATCTGTCCGGGTGGCTGGTCTCAGACGATCCCGCAGGTGACAAAGCCGGATGTGGAGGTCCTGGGCTGGTGTGGTTACACGTAGTCTGCAGTTATGAAGCTGGTTCGACATACTACCAAATTCTCTAAAACAGCGTTGGAGGCGGCTTATGGTAGAAGAATCAACATTAATTTCTCTGGCAACAGCCCTGGTGGACATTCCTGCAGTCAGCATGCCAATTGCGCAAAACTTGAAACATCTGTGGCATTTTCTTGTGTGACAAAACTGCACATTTTAGAGTAGCCTTTTATTGTTCCCAGTACAATGTGCACCTATGTAATGATCATGCTGTTTAATCAGCTTCTTGATATGCCACACCTGTCAGGTGGATGGATTATCTTGGCAAAGGAGAAATGCTCACTAACAGGGACGTAAACAAATCTGTGCACACAATTTTAGAGATGTATTTATAGATGTTTTATTTCACCTTTATTTAACTAGGCAAGTCAGTTAAGAACAAATTCTTATTTACAATGACGGCCTCCCCAGCCAAACCCGGACAACGCTGGGCCAATTGTGCGCCGCCCTACGGGACTCCCAATCACGGCCGGTTGTGACACAGCCTGGAATCAAACCAGGATCTGTAGTGAGATGCAGTGCCTTAGCCCACTGCACCACTCAGGAGCTAAAGAATAAGCTTTTTTGTGTGTATGGAACATTTCGGGTATCTTTTATTTCAGCTCATGAAATATGGGTCCAACACTTTACATGTTGCGTTTATATTTTGTTCAGTATAGATAGGCTAAGATTACGGAAATTGTGGAGTAATCTATTTCTGTGTTATAATTAATACATGTATTTGAAAGAACTATGTATAGTTAAATACAGTTCCATACAATTGTTTTTTTTAGTTGTCTTTCCCGGCAACAAGTGCCAAGTGTCTCTCTGTGCATTAAATACATATTGACCAGAGCATATTGTGTAGTATGTGAGCATGTTGATATGTGATATAGAATAACTCTGCATTATTGGATGAGAGGTGTGGGCAGAGAGAGATAGAGATATTGAAAGAGAGGGAGAGAAACATCTGTCAGCTACATTGAAGCGGTGAGCATAAAGTCAATAGAAGCTATGCCGCTAACATCTCTCACAGTAACACAGTCAGGCCAGCTAATTGCTATTATTATTATCATCATCATCATTATTATTCAGAATATATACCAGTACCAGTGCTCTCTTCTTTGTCCGTTACATCTGGTTGCCACAACATATTCTACTTCAAAAGGAGCACAAAAACTGAAGCTTCTTCAGTTCCTTAGTCAATGCTAAGTTCTTTGTAAAATGGCTACAATCAAAAAAATTAGGCACTTTTTAAAAGATATATACTTCTATATATTTCCTTATAATACTATGTATATTCAGCAATCATTAGATGAAATCCTGCTTTTTGATTGGTTAATTGTGTTTTCATTTAGGTTGATGATCGAAAAATATCATTGGCTCCCGGTCCGCAGTCAGTCTTTATTCTTCTCTCTTATTGGCTGAGAGTCCTCCCTTCACGGGCTATCATCGGCACGCATCCCCATTGGAATCACAACCAATAAACTGAAAGCAACAAAATAAAGGTTTTCCATCAGTCTTTCCAAAGTGCTTCAGGGGTGTGACCAGTCCAACTCCTCTCTCTTCCCATTGGTTGTCACAAAAGGATGAGGAGCTAGGGATCTCCAAGTCTCCTGTAATTTCCCCCCATAATTCCAAGGCCAGGGCATAGACATCAGCATTCTGGAAGCAGAGGAAATGGCTGGGTTAGAAGAACAGTAAACAACAGAATATGATATGAAGATGAACTAAATATTATGACATTCATCTACTGACTACCACACCTTATCACCAACATTGTTTGCAAATCTACAATAAAATATCTATGTCTGTTTATCCACAGGGGAATATTGTGTTCTTAAATGAAATATATACGGTGAAGTTCAACAGAGGGATGGAATGGAGGAGTGTGAGACCGCCCAAGAGAGAGAAATACGGAGAGAGAAAGAGAGAGAAATGCGGAGAGAGAGAGAAATACGGAGAGAGAGAAATACGGAGAGGTTGGACAAGAGAGAGAAATATGGAGAGAGAGAGAGAAATACGGAGAGAGAAAGGTTGGACAAGAGAGAGAAATACGGAGAGAGAAATAATACGGAGAGAGAGAAAGAAATACGGAGAGAGAAATATGGAGAGAGGTTGGACAAAAGAGAGAGAGAAATACGGAGAGAGAGAGAGACAGAGAGAAATACGGAGAGAGACAGAGAGAGAAATATGGAGAGAAGTTGGACAAAAGAGAGAGAGAAATACGGTGAGAGAGACACAGAGAGAAATACGGAGAGAGACAGAGAGAGAAATATGGAGAGAGAGAGAAAAATACAGAGAGAAATATGGAGAGAGAGAGAAATACAGAGAGAAATATGGAGAGAGAGGTTGGACAAAAGAGAGAGAGAAATACAGAGAGAGAGAGAGAGAGGGGTTGGACAAGAGAGAGAGAAAATGTGTGGGTGTGTGTGTGTGTGTGTGTACATGTATTGTTTTAGGGCAATATAGTCTTGTCCCCATCTTATTACAAAACTAAAGCAAGTACGTCACTAAGAAAAGGTCATCATTATTTCAATAACATGGAACCATTGAGAGCTCCACATTCACACACACACACACACACACACACACACACACACACACACACACACACACACACACACACACACACACACACACACACACACACACACACACACACACACACACACAACACTGTCTTTGTTATGGAACCTATTGTACGATTGATAATGCCTTCGAGGGTCGTACTGACGGAGGATATTTAGGCTACGGAAAGGAAAAGGACCGAAAATGCACACCATAACAGGACTCTCACACGTCTTCCTGTCCATCGGTCGATTATTCCCTTATTAGGGGTAGCTAACAGTCACATGTGACAAGTATGTACTGTAGGTCTACAATAATCATCATGTTTTTAACATCGTCATTAAAGGGCAGTTTAAAATAGGAGGAAAGGTTGCTGGGGGCCGGCCACATGGCGGATACATCAAATAAACACAGTGATGAATGGTGACCGATTGAGAGAAAGGACACACTTGTTCCCTGAAATTTCCCAGGCCTGCTCTCTAACTGTTAATGAAAAAAGTGTCTCGTCTATATTTCTGGTGCCTCCCCCTCCTCATTCTTCTTATTCTTCCTGGTGCAGTGCTATATTTAGCGTCCCGGCACAGCAGCCAGTGCAGCTCTGCCTGAAAGAGCCGCGCCAACAATCGGCCCAACGGACCCAGGGAGACAGGGAATGCATTGGCACGCACACAAACACACACATATTGGTGTGGGCACACACACCCACGCATTGGCACGCCAACACACACACGCGTCTAGACACAGAGTGTCTGAGGAGACAGTGACTGGGATTTACAGAGGATTACATGGATGGCACATTAGACCAGACTATAATAAACAGCACCAATCCATTCTGCTAGTAGATGCATCCTCTTCTGTTCTAGATCTAAATGTGAAAACACACCCACCCCCACCCCCACCCACCCACCCACCCACACCCACACCTACCCACCCACCCACACACACACACACCTACCCACCCACCCCCACCCCCACCCACCCACACCCACACCTACCCACCCACCCACACACACACACTAACCACTGACATCGGTGCAGTCATATGCAACCAGACCAGACAGGAAGCGTTTCCTTTCTACTGTAATCAGATCTCTCTCTCTCCTTCCCGCTCTCTGCTTGTCTATCGATCTCATTCATTTCCTTGAGTTGTCTTTCCGTTCTGAGATCTAATCGATGTGATGATGCCTGCGGGAGTCTGCGGGAGTCTGTGTGAGTGTGACTGTCCCTCTCTGCAGGCTCCTTAACTCTTAAGGCCAGATGGGGCTACGACCTGCCTCTGCCACTGACTGGCCAATAAACTGTTCCCTCTCTATTTCAGTCCTCCTGTCTGTCTATGTGTCTGTCTGGGGCAGTGATGGCTCACTTGTTGGAGCAGTCATTGTGGTGCGTGTGTGTTTTGGTGGGTGTCTGCGTGTGTTCGTCTGCCTGTCTGGGGCTGTCAATGTCCTTTTCTGTCACGGCTCACTTTGGCGATTCATTAAGGATAAGACACCCTGTTTCCTGTGCCTTTAAGTAGATTGATTTGAGTGTGTTTGTGTGTCACCCTTGCATCTGTCAGTCTGTGAGTCAGTGTCCGTGACCGTTCACTTAATACAAGTTGTTTATTAAGATGCAATGCCTTGTTCTGTGTGTTACACACCGGTATGTGGATCCCTCTAGTGTCTTGTCTATCTGCGTCAGTTGTCTTGTCTATCTGCGTCAGTTGTCTTGACTATCTGCGTCAGTTGTCTTGTCTATCTGCGTCAGTTGTTTGTCTGTGATGGGGTCACTGTACTTAGTAGTCTGACACTGGCTGAAACGGGGAGCCCCATAGCGTACACTTGCGTACACACACACACACACACACACACACACACACACACACACACACACACACACACACACACACACACACACACACACACTCCCCTCTGACCCACTGCCAATTACTTCACGGCTGTCAAGTTATATAACGTTCGTTTAGGCAGGTGTGTGAATGTGAGTATGTATGAGTGTATGCATATCTTCTTAGGGATTTGAACCTGTGTAATGTGCATACTAAAACACACAATGTCACAGCCACAGTACACATGCACACACAAGGTGGGGGGGGGGGGGGCATCACCATAGGAAGGTCTCTGCCAAGCAAAGAGTGTCTTATGAAAGCCAGTAGGGAAGAGGGGACCAGTGCAAAGAGCAGAGAGAGAGATATATAGCGAGTGAGAAATGCAGTCTCTGTGTGTGTGTGTGTGTGTGTGTGTGTGTGTGAGAGAGAGACAGCAGGGAGATGTATGTGCTGTGCTGTGCTGTGCTGAGGATCAGGTAAGTGGGTGTGGGTGTGGCTGTGTACCAATACCGATGGAGGATAGGGACTTGTTGCTTTGGCATTTGTTTGATGGGGAATGGGAAGGAGAAAGCATGTGGGTGTGTGACTGTGTTTGTGTGTGTGCGCGTCCTGATCTGTTTAAGGACGTCCTGTCCCTGGCTACAGAATGGGAGAGGGGGAAGCCAACAAAAGCAAAGGGTAGTGGGTAAAACAGCGCATGTCCTTCCTCATTCTACTGTATAACAACTCCATTCGGGATATGAAGTAGCAGCCTACCTGTCGGCTCTTGATCATTGTAGCCTCTCCTTCTCCTTCCATCATTTTAATTGCATCCTCCATTGATTAGATAACACTCACCACGCTCCACTCTCGTGAAAAGCAAGAGCAGCAGCATAAATGATCAAATGTCTCTCTCCCTTCTGCAGCAGTCGCGTTCTGATCTGTATGGGCCCTTCCCGGACAAGTCAGTTAAAACTGCACATACGACTCATGACATTATTTAGAATTGTGGATGTGACAACCTCTAATGCCCACCTTACACATTAGATAACTGTGTTGTAGGGCTGACGTTTAAGGCTGAAGTATGCCCTATTTATGACCTGTGTTCCACAGTTTGGACATCAAGCCTCGCTCTGCCTCTCCCTCTCTTCCACTTTTATGCCAAAGTATTCGTAGAAGGCTGCAGAATAAATAGTGTTCAGGTCAGAGAGGTGATTTACTAACATAAAGACAGGCAAGGCAGCATGGGGCTCCATCCAGTCTTAGAGTCTTGACACATTCGGAGGCCGGCGCCCTTTTGAAGGCACTCAGATCAATTTAAAATATATTATTATTATTATTATAATATATACAGTACCAGTCAAAAATGTGGACACACCTACTCACACAAGGGTTTTTCTTTATTTTTACTATTTTCTACATTGTAGAATAATAGTGAAAACGTCAAAACTATGAAATAACACATATGGAATCATATAGTAACTAAAAAAGTATGAAACAAATCAAAATATATTTTAGATTCTTCAAAGTAGCCACCCTTCGCCTTGATGACAGCTATGCACACTCTTGGCATTCTCTCAACCAGCTTCATGAGGAATGCTTTTCCAACTTTCTTGAAGGAGTTCCCACATAATGTTGAGCACTTGTTGGCTGCTTTTCCTTCACTCTGCAGTCCAACTCATCCCAAACCATCTCAATTGGGTTGAGTAAAGGTGATTGTGGAGGCCAGTTCATCTGATGCAGCACTCCATCACTCTCATTATTGGTCAAATATCCCTTACACAGCTTGGAGGTGTGTTGGGTCATTGTCCTGTTGAAAAACAATTGATAGTCCCACTAAGCGTAAACCAGATAGGACGGAGTATCGCTGCAGAATGCTGTGGTAACCGTGCTGGTTAAGTGTGCCTTGAATTCTAAATAAATCACAGACAGTGTCACCAGCAAAGAACTCCCTCACCATCACACCTCCACCCCCTTGCTTCACGGTGGGGACCACACATGCAGAGATCATCCGTTCACCTACTCTGCGTCTCACAAAGACACGGCGGTTGGGAACAAAAATCTCAAATTTGGACTCATCAGACCAAATTACAGATTTCCACTGGTCTAAAGTCCATTGCTCGTGTTTCTTGGCCCAAGCAAGTCTCTTCTTATTATTGGTGTCCTTTAGTAGTGGTTTCTTTGCAGCAATTCGACCATGAAGGCCTGATTCACACAGTCTCCTCTGAACAGTTGATGTTGAGAAGTGTCTGTTACTTGAACTCTGCAAAGCATTTATTTGGGCTGCAATTTCTGAGGCTGGTAACTCTAAAGAACTTATCCTCTGCAACAGAGGTAACTCTGGGTCTTCCTTTCCTGTGGCAGTCCTCATGAGAGCTAGTTTCATCATAGTGCTTGATGGTTTTTGCGACTGCACTAGAAGAAACTTTCAAGGTTCTTGACATTTTCCGGATTGACTGACCTTCATGTCTTAAAGTAATGATCTCTACTTGCACATTCATCTTCTGCACATCTATCACTCCAGTGTTTAATTGCTATATTGTAATTATTTCACCACTATGGCCTATTTATTGCCTTACCTCCCTTATCCTACCTCATTTGCACACACACTGACTTGTTCTATTGTATTATTGACTGTATGTTTGTTTATTCCATGTGTAACTCTGTGTTGTTGTTTGTGTCACACTGCTTTGCTTTATCTTGTCCAGGTCGCAGTTGTAAATGAGAACATGTTCTCAACTAGCCTACCTGGTTAAATAAAGGTGAAATAAAAAATAAAAAACTGTCATTTCTCTTTGCTTATTTGAGCTGTTCTTGCCAGAATACGGACTTGGTATTTTACCAAATATACCAAATCTTCTGTATACCACCCCTACCTTGTCACAACACAACTGATTGGCTCAAATGCATTAAGAAGGAAAGAAATTCCACAAATTAACTTTTAACAAGGCACACCTGTTAATTGAAATGCATTCCAGGTGACTACCTCATGAAAAGCATTCCAGGTGAAGCTGGTTGAGAGAATGCCAAGAGTGTGCAAAGCTGTCATCAAGGCAAAGGGTGGCTTCTTTGAAGAATCTCAAATATAAAATATATTTTGATTTGTTTGACACTTTTTTGGTTACTACATGATTCCATATGTGTTATTTCATAGTTTTGATGTCTTCACTATTATTCTACAATGTAGAAAATTAATGAGTAGGCGTGTCCAAACTTTTGACTGGTACTGTATATATATACACACTATATATATATATATATATATTTTTTTTTTTTTACTCAGTTGGGGTCTCAACTTACTTTTGCAGGTTAGAATAGTAGAATACACAAGGTGCAACTTAGAAATTGGTTGTGCATCAGCAGTTTTTCTCTTGTCACTCAATTAGCCCATGTCAGCTAACATTTTTGAGATTGGTAAATCAGTTTAGCAGCCAGCCATCTAAACCTAGTAACATGGTAAATTTACTGTTCGGGGGGGGGGGGGGGGGGGGGCAGGCATTGATTTTGTTAGTCAGTCTCAATCAGATATCATATTAAAGATTGGCAACATTTTTCTCCACCCTATGGCAAAATGTGTAGAATTGCATGAAATGAACTGTAAAACATTTCTCTCTGCTGTCAAGAGGCGGGCTGCTAAAATGTTTTGCACAAAATGTAGCACTCGCAAGCATCAGCAGTTCAGCTTTTTTGTGGGCCCCCACCCCCATCAAAATTGCCCATCCCTGGTCTAGACACTAATCTTGGGTCAGTTTTGTTTGTACTCACAGAGTGGTTGAGGTTAGGGGAGGGTAATCTGATCCTAGATCTGTGGTTAAGAAAAACATGTACCTCGAAGGCTATTTCACATCCCCTGTTTTTGTTTCACCTAAAACTGATTTTTCAAAGTCAGAAATATTGGTTACTAGATTAGAGCCCCAAAGGGATTGATTGACAAACTTCTTAGGAAATGTAGACAAAGAGAGAACAAAACTGCTGACCAAACTTCTTATTAGCGAACATCATACCATGACTCAGGAGGCAGAAACTGGTGTGTCTGTGTGTGTCCACATGCCCGGACCCCTGTCCTGAGACCTCCTAATAAACAGTGTCATTATTAATAGAGATGCAAGTGGCACCCCATCCCTCCTCCCTCCCACATGTGGTGTTTAGAGTTACCATGTGTAACCTTAGGACCTTAATTCAGAGGAGTGCAGTTCTGTGAAACAGGGTGCACAGGAGAGAGTGTGTGTGCGACAGACAAGTGTGTATGTATGTGTGTGTGGGAAAGACAAGTGTGTGTGTGTGTGTGTATGTGTGTGTGTGTGTGTGCGCGCATGTGGCGGGTAGATAGCCAGCCAGGCCCAACATGGCACCGCAAATATTTATCCATGAGCCCAGGGAATGCTAGGTACTCCATAGGGGCTCTCTCCTTCCCTTCTCCTCACCAGTGGCAAAAGAAAGAGAAAAAGAGAATATATTTTTTAGAGCTCTCAACACCCTCCCTCCCTCCCTCCATTTCTCTCTCACTCCCCCCTCCATCACTCCCCCACATGTAAGTAGGTTGGTAGACTTACAGCGGTTGATTTGTTGCTCTGCTCATCCTAATGAAATGTTGGCGTTTGAAGCCCTGTGGTGAAGAGACAGCTGATGTGTGTGCGTGTGTTTGTACCGGAATGTCTGCGTGTGTGTGCATGTTTGACATATGTGTGCACATGTGTCGCTGAGGGGGAGAGCAGCAGCAGAGTTGCTGGCTGGTCGTGTGTAAGGGAGAGCGGTGGGATCCAGTTGGATCAGTTGGACTATCTGGACAGCAGGGTAACAGTAGCTGTCTGTAGTCATAAAGCATGTCTGCAACGCTGCTGTTTTTAACCATCCCAGGAGGCTATGTCCCCAACACACACACACACGTACGTTTCGCAGACCTTGGCTGACACACACTAAGAAACACACTAGGGCTGACCCCATTTAGTCGACAGGTTGATTATTTGGTCAGTAGGCTGTTGGTCGACCGCAAAAAATATACAGTGCATTCGGAAAGTGTTTAGACCCCTTGACTTTTTTCACATTTTGTTAGAGCCTTATTCTAAAATTGATTAAATAAAAAAAAATCTCAGCAATCTAAATACAATACACCAAAATGACAAAGCGAAAACCGGTTTGTAGAATGCTTGCAAATGTATTAAAAATAAAAAACAGAAACACCTTCTTTACATAAGTATTCAGACCCTTTGCTATGAGACTTTAAATTGAGCTCAGGTGCATCCTGTTTCTTGATTATGGTCCACCTGTAGTAAATTCAATTGATTGGACTGTCTATATAAGGTCCCACATTTGACAGTGCATGTCAAAGCAAAAACCAAGCCATGAGGTTGAAGGAATTGTCCGTAGAGCTCCGATACAGTATTGTGTCAACGCACAGGTCTGAGGAAGGGTACCAAAACATTTCTGCAGAATTGAAGGTCCCCAAGAACACAGTGGCCTCCATCATACTTAAATTGAAGAAGTTTGGAACCACCTTCCTAGAGCTGGCCGCCTAGAGTTACCTAGAGCTAGAGCTACCCGCAAAACACCAGTCTCAACGTCAACAGTGAAGAGGCGACTCTGGGATGCTGGCCTTCTAGGCAGAGTTGCAAAGAAAAAGCCATATCTCAGACTGGCCAATAAAAATAAAAGATTAAGATGGGCAAAAGAACACAGACACTGGACAGAGGATCTCTACCTAGAAGGCCAGCGTCCCGCCTCTTCACTGTCGAGGTTGAGACTGGTGTTTTGCGGGTACTATCTAATGAAGCTGCCAGTTGAGGACTTGTGAGACGTCTATTTCTCAAACTAAACACTCTAATGTTCTTTTCCTCTTGCTCAGTTATGCACCGGGGCCTCACACTCTTCTTTCTATTCTGGTTAGAGCCAGTTTACGCTGTTCTGTGAAGGGAGTAGTACACAGCATTGTACAAGATCTTAAGTTTCTTGGCAATTTCTCGCATGGAATAGCCTTCATTTCTCAGAACAAGAACAGACTGACGAATTTCAGAAGAAAGGTCTTTGTTTCTGGCCATTTTGAGCCTGTAATCGAGCCCACAAATGCTGATGCTCCAGATACTCAACTAGTCTAAAGAAGGCCTGTTGAATTGCTTCTTTAGCACAGCTGAAAACTGTTGTGCTGATTAACATAATTGCAAAAGGGTTTTCTAATGATCAATTAGCCTTTTAAAATTATAAACTTGGATTAGCTAACACAATGTGCCATTGGAACACAGGAGTGATGGTTGCTGATAATGGTCCTCTGTACGCTTATGTAGATATTCCATAAAAAAATCAGCCGTTTCCAGCTGCAATAGTCATTTACAACATTAACCATGTCTACACTGTATTTCAGATCAATTTGATGTTATTTTAACGGACAAAAAATGTGGTCTTCTTTCAAAAGCTAGGACATTTCTAAGTGACCCCAAACTTTTGAAAGGTAGTGTACATCTACTTAAATAAGACAGATCCTGTTTGTTTAATAGCCTACTGATTCTGTGAGCAACCACAATTTACCAAATTCGGCTGTTTTTAATATTTGCTATGTGGTAATAAAGGCTTTACACTTTTTTCATTACAACAGCCTCTCTGGTATTACTTATAATTTATTTAGTGTTGTTTACTCTTTTACAAATAAAAATAATAATGCTCCCTTTTCAATATTGTCTCATCGCTGCAAC
The DNA here is from genome assembly GCF_029448725.1 of Salvelinus fontinalis. Taxonomy (NCBI): domain Eukaryota; kingdom Metazoa; phylum Chordata; class Actinopteri; order Salmoniformes; family Salmonidae; genus Salvelinus; species Salvelinus fontinalis. The sequence continues at coordinate 15,465,587 of NC_074700.1, read as the reverse complement.
TCCCCAACGGGCTCGGGAGAGGCAAAGGTCGAGTCATGCATCCTCCGAAACATGACCCACCAAACCACACTCCTTAACACCCGCCCTTAACCCGGAAGCCAGCTGCACCAACGTGTCGGAGGAAACACCATACAACTGACGACCAAAGTCAGCCTGCAGGCGCCCGGCCCGCCACAAGGAGTTGCTAGAGCGCGATGAGCCAAGTAAATCCCCCCCGGCCAAACCCTCCCTTAACCCGGACAAAGCTGGGCCAATTGTGCGCTGCCCTATGGGACTCCCGGTCACGAATGTTTGTGTGACAGCCTAGGATTGAACCCGGGTCTGTAGTGACGCCCCAAGCACTGTGATGCAGTGCCTTAGACCGCTGTGCCACTCGGGAGGTCATAACGTTCCTTCTTTTTGTTATTATTACTATAATAATAAGTAATGTCATTATCATTAGTAGGCTTGGTATAGCAGCCTTGTATAACCACCATCGAGCTGTAGGCCAAAGAGCACATCCTGTTTAGTCTTAATACCATAACTTACTTAGGCCTATATTTCAATACCTATATAGGCTTCTGTATCAATCAATCATTCATTCGTTCATTTCATCACACAGCATGAGTCATTCATGTTTTGAAATGCAATCAAGCATTTCCGCTTTAAAATCAAATAAAACGACTCGAATAATTAGCGTAATAAACGGTTCAATTTCGGAAATTGTTTTTAGTCTTTGCTGTAAAAAAGGCTTTACAAAAAAACATTACAACAAGACTCTCGGGTACGTTTATAATTTATATACATTTTAATCATTTAGCAGACACTCTTATCCAGAGCAACTTACAAGAGCAATTAGGGTGAAGTGCCTTGCTCAAGGGCACAACGACAGATTTTTCGCCTGGTCAGCTTGGGGATTCGATCCAGCGACCTTTCGTTTACGCTCTTAACCGCTAGGCTACCTACCTGCCACCCGACATTTAGTGTTGTTTACATTGTTCCAAATGGCCAGGAAAATGATATTGTAATCTAACAGCACATATTTGGCACACATAATATGTACACAGTGCTTGCTCCTTACCTTCTTTTCCCTGATCTCCAGTATTTTCCACAACTAGTCAAATTTATTCCACACATCCGACTTCCCCTTTACCACCTGAGCAACCAGTAAACATTCCCAGAGTTTATTTGTCACGTCCTCTGCATCCATTTTGCTGTCACATGTGTTCGGAGTGTTATATGTGTTATAACCAATTTATTGATGTGATTATGATATGCTATAGGTCAGGCCCTATTGGTCACATGAATGCGATAAAGAGAGCTGAGGGAATTGGGAATGTTTTTCCTAAAGGAATTAGAGATTTCGGTAAGATAACTTTTCAGTCAGAAATGGCTGTAATTATGTTGCAGCTTCAGCAACATGGACAGAGTCATAAACACTGTTGAAGTTCCGTAGTGGTCGCTGCAGCATGGAGGCGAGCGAGACAACGGGTGCTAGTCCCACAGTCACTCGCTGTCAGTTGTAAGCATTATCAAATTAATTGCGGTCAGACTCCCTTTAGTCATTTGTGTGCCTTAATTATCAAGCAGTGCGCTTAAAGCATCAGACAAGCTCAGTGCATATAGTTGATTTGATTAAAACACATATGATGTGTCTATAAATGGAAAAATACACGTTATAACGTTTCGACCAATCGACACACACACACACACACACACACGTCACCATGATCTTTCACAAAACACATAATCAACCAACAGCACTTAACAACACAAACACACAGTCAGTCAGGCATAGATGTTAACACTCTGCCTGACCCCATGGGCACACAGTCACCAGTACATATTTAAATGTACCCTCACATGACAGCCGTGGTGCTTGATGCGCGTTTTGGTTGGTAATACGATAGATACCCAGTTGTACTCTAAAAGCCTTTTCAATCCATCTGCAGTTGACCTCACTGTGAAAAGACGTGGCCACTCCAGGACCACTTAAACACACATACGCGGTACACAAACACGCCTAACCCCACCACTCCAGGACCACTTAAACACACATACGCGGTACACAAACACGCCTAACCCCACCACTCCAGGACCACTTAAACACACATACGCAGTACACAAACACGCCTAACCCCACCACTCCAGCCTACCATCGGGAGGCCGCTGATGAATAGAAACAGATAGACTAGACAAAGGACAAATTAATACGAAATGAAAGATAAACAAACAAAGCTGGGGAGGGGTGGCACATCTTCCTGATTTGTCATCCCTCACTCCACTGGATGTAAGCTCTCTGTGTGTGTCTCTCCCTCTCTCTCTCTCTCATTCTCTCTCTCTCTGTCTCTCTTTCTCTCTCTCCCCCTCTTTCTCTCTCTCTCTCTCTCTCTCTCCCCCTCTTTCTCTCTCTCTCTCTCTCTCTCTCTCTCTCTCTCTTTCTCTCTCACAACAGGAAGTGTTAATTGGGGAGTATAGTGGTTATTTCCTTTCTATTCCTGGGTGAGTCAATCCTTCCATAAGTCCTAATGCACCAAAGATAAGGTCCTATGTGCTTCTCTGCGGCTGGAGGAGAGCATTGTGTGACGGACACTAATTACTGACGCAGGCTCGCTGAGCATCACAAGCCTACTGACATGGGATGTGTTCCAAATGGTAGAGAGACCGAGATCAAGGATGCAAACTGGTCAGGGCCCAAAAAGGCGACACTTTTTTTGCACTGAAACATGCAAATAAAATCCCTGCTAGGGGGAAATGCAGGTTTTAACTAATTAAACAACAAAGAATATGATCTGCATGTCTCTGTGTGTAAAATAAAAAGGTTAATGTGACCCTAACTCACAGCTACAAAATGTAAAGAAAGCAATCCAATGTTATTTGTTGCCTAAACTTTACTGCAAATGACACTTTTGAGAAAAAACAATACACTAATATTGCAGTTATCCATGACAGCCTTTATAATAGAACACTTGTTACCATGACAGCCTTTATAATAGAACACTTGTTACCACAACAGCCTTTATAATAGAACACTTGTTACCATGACAGCCTTTATAATAGAACACTTGTTACCACGACAGCCTTTATAATAGAACACTTGTTACCATGACAACCTTTATAATAGAACACTTGTTACCATGACAACCTTTATAATAGAACACTTGTTACCATGACAGCCTTTATAATAGAACACTTGTTACCATGACAGCCTTTATAATAGAACACTTGTTACCATGACAGCCTTTATAATAGAACACTTGTTACCATGACGGCCTTTATAATAGAACACTTGTTACCATGACAGCCTTTATAATAGAACATTTGTTACCATGACAGCCTTTATAATAGAACACTTGTTACCATGACAACCTTTATAATAGAACACTTGTTACCATGACAGCCTTTATAATAGAACACTTGTTACCATGACAGCCTTTATAATAGAACATTTGTTACCATGACAGCCTTTATAATAGAACACTTGTTACCATGACAGCCTTTATAATAGAACACTTGTTACCATGACGGCCTTTATAATAGAACACTTGTTACCATGACAGCCTTTATAATAGAACATTTGTTACCATGACAGCCTTTATAATAGAACACTTGTTACCATGACAACCTTTATAATAGAACACTTGTTACCATGACAGCCTTTATAATAGAACACTTGTTACCATGACAGCCTTTATAATCGAACACTTGTTACCATGACAGCCTTTATAATAGAACACTTGTTACCATGACAACCTTTATAATAGAACACTTGTTACCATGACAGCCTTTATAATAGAACACTTGTTACCATGACAACCTTTATGATAGACCACTTGTTACCATGACGGCCATTATAATAGAACACTTGTTACCATGACGGCCTTTATAATAGAACACTTGTTACCATGACGGCCTTTATAATAGAACACGTGTTACCATGACAGCCTTTATAATAGAACACTTGTTACCATGACGGCCTTTATAATAGAACACGTGTTACCATGACAGCCTTTATAATAGAACACTTGTTACCATGACAGCCTTTATAATAGAACACTTGTTACCATGACAGCCTTTATAATAGAACACTTGTTACCATGACGGCCTTTATAATAGAACACTTGTTACCATGACAGCCTTTATAATAGAACACTTGTTACCATGACGGCCTTTATAATAGAACACGTGTTACCATGACAGCATTTATAATAGAACACTTGTTACCATGACAGCCTTTATAATAGAACACTTGTTACCATGACATCGTTTATAATAGAACATGTGTTACCATGACAGCCTTTATAATAGAACACTTGTTACCATGACAGCCTTTATAATAGAACACTTGTTACCATGACGGCCTTTATAATACAACACTTGTTACCATGACAGCCTTTATAATAGAACACTTGTTACCATGACAGCCTTTATAATAGAACACTTGTTACCATGATGGCCTTTATAATAGAACACTTGTTACCATGACAGCCTTTATAATAGAACACTTGTTACCATGACAGCCTTTATAATAGAACACGTGTTACCATGACAGCCTTTATAATAGAACACTTGTTACCATGACAGCCTTTATAATAAAACACTTGTTACCATGACAGCCTTTATAATAGAACACTTGTTACCATGACAGCCTTTATAATAGAACACTTGTTACCATGACAGCCTTAATAATAGAACGCTTGTTACCATGACAGCCTTTATAATAGAATGCTTGTGGCCACACACATCTAAATATTGCACTTGGGGAAAAAACATCTTACAGTAGAAATAGAATGAAACAAACAGACATTCTATTTTTGCTCTATTATAGTGGCCACTACAGTAGACATCGATCAAGAGCACAAGGCGACGTGTGCAAAAATAACGTTCACTGAGTAAAAAAATATATAATCTCCCCCCCCTCCTCACTCACTCACAAGTGTTACTGTCGTGTTCAACACAACAAATACAATATATTTGGGCTACACATTATTACATTGTACACTTTCAGCCTGTGGACATCTGTTCTACAATGTACCAGCAAAGGTGAGAAAGAGGGAAAGTGTGTGGTGTTCCTTTCACCTCTATAGTGGCATCCAGCTTAAGCCAGGCCCAGCTCCAGCTACACTTCATCCCTGAATCCACTTGTTTAACAAGCAACGCCTCATTTTCAACTAATTCGCTCATTCTAAAAATGAACCACATACTGTAGAGGGAAAACATTAGTTCAGACAGTAGTTAGTTCGTCAGCTAGTTAACATTTCACACAGATTGCCAAGGTTCAGGAAGCAACTAACGTTAACGCGTTATAACTTGAGGAACGGCAAGGAGTCGTATAACATTAACAGTTAATACTATAGAGAATTGGTTAGGTTACTAACGTTAGCTCATGTGATGTTGTAACGTTAGCTAGCTAATGTTAGCTGTCTGGCTTTATTAGCCAGCTAATTTTTACACCATAAACTCAATTATTTGATCAGTTAAGTTGGCTAATGTTGCTCAACATTTCTCTGGCTAGCTAAGGGAGAATTCGATCCAGCTAGCAAGATAACATTACTTAATGCTAACAATACTTGTTCCACCACACTTTCTGCCTCACCTCAAACTTTCCAAATACCAGTTGTTTTTCGGTTACAGCTCATGAAGTACGCTTCATCACCTTCTCACCCCTTGTCTCCGTGGTCAGGCTTCTCACCTACTTTACCTCTTCGTTATCGTCAGAGGACGCGCTGCTGTAAGTTAACTTCTTTGTGATAGTGGGCAGCATTTTCACTTTTGGATGAATAGCGTGCCCAGAGTGAACTGCCTCCTACTCTGTCCCAGATGCCAATATATGCATATTATCACTCTGAAGTTTCTAAAACTGTTTGAATGATGTCTGTGAGTATAACAGAACTCATATGGCAGGCAAAAAACTGAGAAAAAATCCAAACAGGAAGTGAGAATTCTGAGGCTGGTCGATGTTCAACTCATCACCTATTCAAATCCCTGTAAGATATGGATCTGTTTGCACTTCCTACACCTTCCACTAGATGTCAACAGTCTGTAGAATGTTGAATGAAGCTTCTACTGTGATGTGGGACCGGATGGGAGGTGTTTCAGTCAGTGGTCTGGCAGAGTGCCAGTTCTTGGTCACGCGCATTCCAAATGATATCGCCTTGCGTTCCATTATTTCTGTAGACACAAAGGAATGCTCCGGTTGGAACGTTATTGGATATACAGTGGGGAGAACAAGTATTTGATACACTGCCGATTTTGCAGATTTTCCTACTTACAAAGCATGTAGAGGTCTGTAATTTTAATCATAGGTACACTTCAACTGTGAGAGACGGAATCTACAACAAAAATCCAGAAAATCACATTGTATAATTTTTAAGTAATTAATTTGCATTTTTTAAAGATTCTGTCTCATGTTGGACATGGCGGAGAAATGTTGTTATATCTGAGCGCCGTCTCAGATTATAGTATAGTGTGCTTTTTCCGTAAAGTTTTTTTGAAATCTGACACAGCGGTTGCATTAAGAACAAGTGTATCTTTAATTCTATGTAAAACATGTATCTTTCATCAAAGTTTATGATGAGTATTTCTGTTATTTGACGTGCCTCTGCAATTTCTCCGGATATTTTGGAGGCATTTCTGAACATGGCGCCAATGTAAACCGAGATTTTTGGATATAAATATGAACTTTACCGAACAAAACATACATGTATTGTGTAACATGAAGTCCTATGAGTGTCATCTGATGAAGATCATCAAAGGTTAGTGTTTCATTTTAAATCTATTTCTGCTTTTTGTGACTCCTCTCTTTGGCAGGAAAAATGGCTGTGTTTTTCTGTGGCTATGTACTGAGCTATCATAATCGCAAGGTGTGCTTTCGCTGAAAAGCCTATTTGAAATCAGACATGTTGGCTGGATTCACAACATGTGTAGCTTTAATTTGGTATCTTTCATGTGTGATTTAATGAAAGTTAGATTTTTTTAGTATTTTATTTGAATTTGGCGCGCTGCATTTCCTCTGGCTTTTGGCCAAGTGAGACAGTAGCGTTCCGCCTAAACTAAGATTTTTGGATATAAATATGAACTTTACCAAACAAAACATACATGTATTGTGTAACGTGAAGTCCTATGAGTGTCATGTGATGAAGATCATCAAAGGTTAGTGATTAATTTTAACTCTATTTCTGCTTTTTGTGACTCCTCTCTTTGGCTGGAAAAATGGCTGTGTTTTTCGGTGGCTATGTACTGAGCTAACATAATCGCAAGGTGTGCTTTCGCCGTAAATCCTTTTTGAAATCAGACCCTTTGGCTGGATTAACGAGAAGTTTATCTTTAAAATGGTGTATAATACTTGTATGTTTGAGGAATTTTAATTATGAGATTTCTGTAGTTTGGAATTTGGCGCCCTGCAATTTCACTGATATGTGGGACGCTACCGTCCCACATATCCCAGAGAAGTTAACTGGCAAACTGCCTTTCCACTCTCCACTCTTTCCAGAGCGCTCGCTGATGCTGTAAGTAGCACATTGGTTGTCTCTTCTCTCTTCAGTCGCGTGCTGCATTCTGTTGTTATGTGAATGATTGGCTGAGCCTTGGATACAGCCAGTATTGCTCCAAGCACGCATCCACCTTTTGCATACAGCCAGTAGTGATCCAAAGCCCCCCCCTCACCCAAACTTTTCTCATCGGATCTGCGCAAATCACGTAGGTAACCTATTTATGGATTCAAAAACCGAAAAGGTGACTAGTTTGCATCCCTGAGAGACACAGATGTACATAATTGCACACAAATACACAGTTGTGCACAAACGCACACGCACACACACACACACTCTCTCTCTCTCTAACACCAGCCTCTGTGACATTTCTGTGACAACATATAAATGAGTCACACAAACACACACAAAATACACAGCCTCCACCAAGACACACTCCTCAGAGTGTCCGTGACATTTCTGCAGGGACTTTTTCTGTTTCAGTGGCAGAAGCCTTGAAGGTTGACGACGATAACAAGCACCACAGTGAGAGAAAGAGCAAGCAACTTCCTCTCCTCTCGCTGTCCATTACCTCTGCCTGCCCTCTGGCACATTGACGACATAATTCAGCCGTCTAGCTGAAGCAGTTTGTTCTTGTCTTTCTACATGGTTAAACCAGTCTTTGCCCTGAGGGCTGGTCTCAGAGAGTTTGTGTGTGTGTGTGAATCAGCAAACACACAGTCGCCATCTGATCCAATATTACTAACCTGACCCCTTCAACATCACAACGTCACATGCCCTCTCTGTCACCCTGGGTCGATCCTCTACATGCACTATAACATGGGGTGGCAGGTAACCTAGTGGTTAGAGCGTTGGGCCAGTAACCGAAAGGTTGCTAGATCGAATCCCAGAGCTGACAAGATAAAAATATGTCATTCTGCCCCTGAAAAAGGCAGTTAACCCACTGTTCCTAGGCCGTCCTTGTAAATAAGAATTTGTTCTTAACTGACTTGCCTGGTAAAATAAAACAATTTTTTGCAAAAAAGAATCCCTGACCCCATATGTGACCTTTACACATCACTCATCTTTGGCACTGACAAATGAGACCCTCTGCCTCAGCACTGACCCAAGTCTGTGACACACACACACACACACTCACTCACTCACACACACCAGTCCCCCCTCCCCCATGTGAGAACTGTCTCATTAGCAGACAGTAATCAGCTTAGTGTTCTGGAACGCCCACTGGCACAAAGCTCTTTACAGACAAACCCAGTTAGAGAGAGAGAGAGAGAGAGCGAGAGAGAGATTGATGGGAGCAAGAGGGGGAGAGAGTTCATGAGCAGAGGAGGGCGAGAATGCAACACGAGAGAGAAAGTGGTATAGAAAGAGGGAGAGAATGGAATAAAGACAAAGACAAAAAGAAACAAAATGGCAAAAACAAAGAGAGCGAGAGAAAGAATGAGAGGAAATGCATGAAAGAGGGCGTGTGTCATGGAGAGTGAGAGAGAGAGAAACCCTCTTCCGTCCTCAGAGAAGTGCTCCCATGTACTCAATGACCCTTTGAGTCTGTACTAGTATACCACACACACACAACCACCCACAGACATAAACACAAACAAACACGCACCTCTTTAAATCACAAAACATGATCATAAGAAGAAAGAGGGGGGGAGGAATAGAGGGAGGGAGGGAGAGAGGGAGGAAGAGGGAGAGAAATAGAGAGAGATAAATAGAGAGAGCACACAAACGCCAGGAGAGAGGAGAGAGTGAGTGGGTCTACTGCCAAGAAAGCAGTCTTAAGGCCTTCTGCAGACTTGAGCCTGGCTGAGGCCTGAAGGCATTAGGGGAGAGGCTTTTTGGCTATTCCTTTTTCCTGTGATTTGATTGGCTTCCAGATCAGTCTGAGCCCTTCCCGAGTGAAGGCGAGAGGAGCCCCAACCACGTGTGTACATAAACACAGCAACCTGAGAGCTTATTAAAACGTAACAACTTTTTTTATGACAATTTTATTTGAGAGGAACACACACACACACAAATGCACACGCACACACTCTTTCGCACACTTGTCTGGCGCCCCATTGACTGGTTTTACTGCCAAGAAGACCTTTTTCTCTTAGCGCTGCGCGTGTGTGTGTGTGCGTTCGTCAGAGCATTTGAATAAAGCACTGAGAATTCAAAACACGACTAGCCTACTTAGTCATTGGATCTCCCCATTAGAATCAACCAGACTGGCAGACGGAGAGGGAACATGTATGTGTGTGTGCGTGTGTAACTAATGTGCTATTACTCAGTGAGTGAACTTGATATACTAGTGTACTAAGGGATGGGACTGTTACCATAGGCCACTGAACTATTCCTGCTGGACTTTCTCAACAACAAACACACCATCACGACAAGCTTGCATAACACACACTTGCAATGCATACACATGCACCTGATCTGTCATCCCTCACTCCCGTCATCCGTGGACGTAAGAGCCCCCCCCCCCCCCCCTCTCTCTGTCTCTTGCTCTCTAGCATAGGAATGAAGATAGTCAGGTCTTTCACTATGACCCCCATGAACAACAAAGTCACATGCACACACAAAAGGTAATCTATTGACACACAGACACCCTCGTATGCTCACATGCACACACACACACACCATTCCCCAGCGCTATCGGCAATCTCCCACCAAACAGGAAAGCCAAGTGTGAATGTGTGTGTGTGTGTGTGTGTGTGTGTGTGTGTGTGTGTGTGTGTGTGTGTGTGTGTGTGTGTGTGTGTGTGTGTGTGCACTTGTAGAACGGAACTGGGAAGATGGGCGATGGGTGGAAGAGATTGGACAGAGGGGAGTGAGAGAAGGAGAGATAGGAGGGCGAGACTGGTAGGATACCATGGAGAGTTAACTGGCAAGAAGGCAAGAGCAAGAAGAGGGAGAGAAAGAAAAGGTTAAAAAAGAGATAAAGAGCAGGAAGGGAAAAAAGAGAGAGACAGAGACAGAGAAAGAGAGAGAGACAGAGGGAGACAGAGACAGAGACATAGAGAGAGAGAGCGCGAGAGACAGAGGGAGACAGAGACAGAGACAGAGAAAGAGAGAGTGACAACGAGACAGAGAGCGAGAGAGACAGAGAGCGAGAGAGACAGAGAGCGAGAGAGACAGAGAGCGAGAGACAGAGAGAGACAGAGAGCGAGAGAGAGACAGAGAAATAAATAAATACATTATTTGTATTTCTTTCATTAGCATCGCTAAGGAAACGGCGCTAAACTAAACCTACTTCCTCTCCTGAGGGCTAAAACCTATTCCTCTTCCTCTACCTCCCTTCTTCTCTCAATATTTGTTCCTGTACAACCTCAGTCTGTCTCACCAAGACAAGTGTAGCGCTCCATTCTCTAGCCTGTGCACTAAGGTTAACACCGCTGACTGTCCACAATAGGCAATAAAAAGCCAAGTCCAACAAAATGAAATCAATGTCAGGACGGCTATAGTAAATATAACCAGTGTGTGTGTGTCTATATATTTGTATATATATATATATATATATAGAGAGAGAGAGAGAGAGAGAGAGATAAGGAGAGAGAGAGAGAGAGAGATAAGGAGAGAGAGAGAGAGACAGAGATAGACAATGAGAGAGAGAGATAAGGAAAGAGAGAGAGAGAGACACAGAGAGAGAGACAGAGAGAGAGACAGAGAGAGAGACAGAGAGAGAGAGACAGAGAGAGACAGAGAGACAAAGACAGAGAGAGAGAGACAGAGAGAGAGACAGAGACAGAGAGAGAGACAGAGACAGAGACAGAGAGAGAGAGAGAGACAGAGAGAGACAGAGAGAGAGAGAGTAGGGAGAGAGAGAGAGAGAGAGAGAGAGACAGAGAGACAGAGACAGAGAGAGAGTGAGAGAGAGAGAGAGAGAGAGAGAGAGAGACAGAGAGACAGAGAGAGAGACAGAGAGAGAGAGAGAGAGAGAGAGAGAGACAGAGAGAGAGAGACAGAGAGAGAGACAGAGAGAGAGAGAGAGAGAGAGAGAGAGAGAACAACAATACGGACACAGGCAATCACAATGGGTTCCATTCAACCACTGACCTCAAACACTACAACATACAGGAGGGAATAGAATGGAACAGAAAGATAACATAGAATATTATAGAACACATGAATAGAAGACATTCTACCTGACAAGGAAAAGGAAACCATATATGCTGTAACTGAATGTGGATAGAATGGAAGATAGCCCTGTTCATGCTAAATGTGGTTAGTACTTCTGTGGGCTAGTGTGTTAAGTATCTAAACTCTCTCCCTCCCTCTTTCCAAATGAGAGATTCGGTCTCTATTCCTCCTTTAAAGAAGCAGATCCTTCCATTTCCTCTCTCTCTGTGGTCAATGGGATATTAGGCTGCGTGAGCCACTACCTCGGGCACAGACTGACACAACATACACACACACAACTTTAAATGACACACACACACGTGACACATTAACACGATTAAAGTAGGTCACAGGTGACTCCAGGGGACATTACTGTGACACAGCCCAAACATGTCATTTCTGGTTTTATTGTCCCCTTCTGCTGGCCCGCATGCTTTGCTGTGTCTCTTTCATCACTCCCCCTACAGTATAGTGGAAAGCTGTGTGTGTGTGTGTGTGGTAAACATTCCCTGTTAATGCTGTTCTGTGTTCTGTGTTCCAGAGTGGACTGGGCCGTATTGTTCCCTGATGTTAAAAGCTGCAGTGCCACATAAAGTTTTGCTGACTGTTGCTGGGCTGGCCCACGTCATGTTGCGTTCGGCATGGGGCCAGTGTGTGTGTGTGTGTGTGTGAGCGTGCATGGAGTCAGTGATCAGATCAAGCGTGTGTGTGTGTGTGTGTGCATGTAGTGTGTGTGCGCGTGGATGAGTGCCTGCACATATAGTGTGCACACCAGGGATTATGAGTTGATTCACCCATGTAGGGGTAATACATTTAGCTACTTTCACTAACTAACATACAGCTGGACTCATGGCTTCATAACAACATGGTGTTATGAGACAACTGACATATTCTGCTCTGGCGCACAAAGATGATGTCACTCGAGTGGAATGTGGTGCTCAGGGTCAGTGTGCACCGAGAAATCATCCCACTCTCTCCTCCAACCTTCACCACTCACACAAACCCAAACAGTACCGCATCCCACAGGGCTCTGGTCAAATGTAGTGCACTACGTAGGGAATAGGGTGCCATTCAGGATGCACCCTGTAACACACCACTATGTACATTTACGAGGGACTGGAAGACTCAGACCACCACGGGGTCAAACAACAAGATGGCTTGTTTCTGAAATATCCTCGACACGGTTTCATACAAAGACCGTAACAAACGTATCCGTACCATGAGACCACTAGCTGATGTAGCTACTAGCCAATGACAGAGTTATGGAGGGCAGTACAGCACTAGTATATGTCAATAGGACAGACGTACAAGCCCAAACATTAATAAAACTAGCACAGGAAGACTGGTTGAGCTGGGGTGGGTTCCACTACATTAGAAATACATAGCGGCTATATAATTAGGGTTCTATAAAACCTGCAGACGGAATCACGGAATCCAGACATTCAAACGGAATTCAACAATGTAAAAAAAGATATTGAACTTAGTACGAATTCAACTTAATGAATTGAACTCATTAGAACTGCATTAATTTGCACAAGTTAATCATAAGACATGAACAAAATGCATTAGTTGAATCAAGCAGTCTGTTCCCAGTGGGAGGAATGTCACTGTCTATGTGTTGTGTATGTCTAGTCTTCACTTTGTGTATCCGTTAGCGATAATGCTAACAATAACCATCTGCTGGTAGATGGAAAGGCTTTCCCCCTGAATCTTCTCAATGAAATGTTAATTCATTATATCATGATTATTTGCATCAATCCAGTCGCAATTTGTTTAGCAAACTCTGCATTCACATGAGGGCTACAGAAACACCGCATCAATCCAGTCGCAATTTGTTTAGCAAACTCTGCATTCACATGAGGGCTACAGAAACACCGCTAGCCAAACAGTCTATGGCTGGTGCACACATGCATTAAAAGGACAACAACACCACAAATGAACAATGTCAGAGATTATCCCCATACCTCAAGTGGTACCCTGATGTGGTTTAAGCATTGTTGTGGACAAACAACAAAATTGGAAGTTCTATAAAAAAAAAGTGTGAGTTTTAGGGTGAAAACTTGCCACGGGCATCAGTCAAAAAAGAAAACAGATTTCATAGGGCCCTATATAATGCAGCATTTATAATACACTGCAACTCCCAGGCCAATTCTGACAAACATGTACAGTCGGAAGTTTACATACACTTATGTTGGAATCATTAAAACTTGTTTTTCAACCACTCCACAAATTTCTTGTTAACAAACTATAGTTTTGGCAAGTCGGTTAGGACATCAACTGTGTGCATGACACAAGTAATTTTTCCAACAATTGTTTACAGATTATTTCACTTATAATTCACTCTATCACAATTCCAGTGGGTCCAGTGGGTCCTTTAAACAGCTTGGAAAATTCCAGAAAATTGTGTCATGGCTTCAGAAGCGTCTGATAGGCTAATTGACATCATTTGAGTCAATTGGAGGTGTACCTGTGGATGAATTTCAAGGCCGACCTTCAAACTCAGTGCCTCTTTGCTTGGCATCATGGGAAAATCAAAAGAAATCAGCCAAAACCTCAGCAAAGAAATTGTAGACCTCCACAGGTCTGGTTCATCCTTGGGAGCAATTTCCAAACGCCTGAAGGTACCACGGAAGAAGGAAGGAAGGAAGAAGGAAGAAGCCACTGCTCCAAAACCGCCATAAAAAAGACCGATTATGGTTTGCAACTGCACATGGGGAGAAAGATTGTATTCTTTTTGGAGAAATGTCCTCTGGTCTGATGAAACAAAAATAGAACTGTTTGGCCATAATGACATTCCTTATGTTTTGAGGAAAAAGGGGGAGGCTTGCAAGCCGAAGAACAACATCCCAACCGTGAAGCACGAGGGTGGCAGCATCATGTTGTTGGTGTGCTTTGCTGCAGGAGGACTGGTGCACTTCACAAAATAGATGGCATCATGAGGCAGGGAAATTATGTGGATATATTGAAGCAACATCTCAAGTCAGGAAGTTAAAGCTTGGTCGCAAATTGATCTTCCAAATGGACAATGACCCCAAGCATAGTTCCAAAGTTGTGGCAAAATCGCTTAAGGACAACAAAGTCAAGGTATTGGAGTGGCCATCACAAAACCCTAACCTCAATGTGTGTGGGCAGAACTGAAAAAGCGTGTGTGAGCAAGGAGGCCTACAAACCTGACTCAGTTACACCAGCTCTGTCAGGAGGAATGGGCCAAAATTCACCCAACTTATTGTGGGAAGCTTGTGGAAGATTACCGGAAACGTTTGACCCAAGTTAAACAATTTAAAGGCAATGCTACCAAATACTAATTGAGTGTATGTAAACTTCAATGTCAAGAATTGTGAAAAACTGAGTTTATATGTATTTGGCTAAGGTGTATGTAAACTTCCTACTTCAACTGTACATACAAATGGAAA